>NC_064931.1:478803071-479082413 GCF_023897955.1 Schistocerca gregaria | reverse complement strand
ACACACGCGAGACAGATCTGTCTGATCATCTGCATCCATTCATGTCGACTGCGCATTCCGACGGTCTTGGGCAATTCCAGCAGGACACTGTACACGTCCAGAATTGCTACAGAGTGCCTTCAGGAACACTCTTCTGAGTTTAAAAACTTCCGCTGGCCACTAAACTCCCCAGACATGAACATTATTGAGGATATCTAGGATGCCTTGCAACGTGATGCTCAGAAGAGATCTCCACCCCCTCGTACTCTCACGGATTTATGGTGTGAATTCGCTCCAGCATTACTTCAGACATTTGTCATTTGTCTAGTCCATGCCACGTCGTGTTGCGGCAGTTCTATATGCTTGAGAGGGGGGGGGGGGGGGGGGGGGGTGAGTGCTACACGATATTAGGCAGGTATACAAGTTTCTTTCACTCTTCAGTGTAATTCCTAGTAACACGTGTCGTAGACTACAGCACGCATTGCTAGACTGTTAGACATGACACAAATTCTTAGTGTGCCTGTATGCTACGCTGCGCGGGATTAGCCGAGCGGTCTGGGCGCTGCAGCCATGGACTGTGCGGCTGGTCCCGGCGGAGGTTCGAGTCCTCCCTCGGGCATGGGTGAATGTGTTTGTCCTTAGGATAATTTAGGTTACGTAGTGTGTAAGCTTAGGGACTTATAACCTTAGTAGTTAAGTCTCTTACGATTTCACACACATTTGAACATTTTCGAACTGTATGATACCTGCGAAAAGCCGCTCCTCCCAGCGAGAGCTTCATGCTCCGCAGAAACGTGTCTCCACAGAAGTGTCAGTCTGCACGGTCGTTCGAACCCCTATGGAATGGAAGGCACCTAAGTGACGCCGACGCTGGTCGGTAGAGGTGCTGAGGACAGCGCTCTCACTCTTCATTTTCATATACTTTACCCTCAATCGGTGATTGTGATGCCCGCTTTTGTAGGATAATTTTGTGTCTGTGCTCTTATAGAGGGAGCTAACAGAAGCTGATAGTCGATATCGTCACACAACTTCCTTTCTCCAGATGGGGTAGATCAGCGTATTCCACATTCAGCAGATGGACCACAATCAACAGTGTCACATGTCCAGATCATGAAAGACGTGTGGAGAGCTTTTGGATTTATACCACGAAATTCGCGTACAATCTGGTAATCAGATGTTGTACGTCGCCACCTAGCCTATTCTTGGTGGTCAAATTCTGGCGATAATATGTTCTAGAACCACGATAGGAAGCTGTTACTTGAGGGTCGAGTTTCACCGATCTATGCCCAGCCGTTGGTGCGGTTTGTATGTGTGTGTGTGTGTGTGTTTTAAACGTTTGTTTTCCACTGTTTTTTAGTGTTTCATAAAGACAATTCTGCGATACACCAGTTATCCCCGAAAAGATATTCATGTCTCAAGTGCATGTATGATAAACCAAAGTCTTGTGAACAGTTCAATAAGTCTCGTTTTTCCAAAGCAGTGAAAGATGTTAAAGAGTATCCCAGGCGAAACCTCGCTATAGTGAATACATCAGTACAAGCGGAAAAAAGGTTCAAATGGCTCTGAGCACTATGGGACTTAACATCTATGGTCATCAGTCCCCTAGAACTTAGAACTACTTAAATCTAACTAACCTAAGGACATCACACAACACCCAGTCATCACGAGGTAGAGAAAATCCCTGACCCCCGCCGGGAATCGAACCGAAAAACTGCACCTTTTCATACGAACATCAATAAGTCTAACTGGGCTGATACTATTCAGTCACTTCCTTAGATCTATGATTACCGGTGGCACGGCTACCTATCATTCCACGGATATTCCATTACAGTTAATGACACCCATAAGAGCATATCAGTTGTGCAATCATTCAATAATCCTCTCGTCGCAAAAGCCACCGACTAAAATAAAAACAGAGCTTCCCGGAGACGTTACGCGACAGGAACTTACGTAAGGGTTAAGGCGTTGCCTCCCTGTGAGAGGCATGACGCTATTTCGAACTTTTAAACACCGTTGTGATAACCCACCGATATCGAGACCTATGACCTCATGGCCGTCCTTTTTCGTTTTTCGTCGTCGGCGGCGAAGGGCTGTCATTTGTGCACGTTCCACTTTTCTAATAAAATAAAACCACTACAGGAGCAGAACTGCGTCGCTATAATTTTTGCCTGAGAGGTCATTAGTTCCTCGCTGCGCAGTGTCCAGTGCTGAGTGCGGGGCACGCGCCTTTCACGTGGTTCCCACAACCGACGCAAACGGATTCGTTCGCTATCGCGGTCAAACACAGCGAACAGGACGGACGTAATGAAGACATGGGGCTACATGTGCTACTGAGAGTAGGTGGGTTAAACTGATAATGTGAACAACCTGGTCCAAACATCTCAGTTCAACAATAATATCAGAAATTGAGCCCGCCTTGATGCAAAACACGAATAACAAGTTGTTATTCGAGTTTTGCATCAAGGCGGACTCAATTTCTGATATTGTTGTTTTTCTATGCAAACACGGACCAAATGGAAGAGTTCCAAGATAAAATTATTATCTCGGTTGAGGAACTTTGTTTCTGCTTCATGTGTTACACAAATGACGCCGTCTTTTGTATCTTCATTGCATTGTGAAATCTCTGGAAGCGTGCGGCGCCACCAATAAGTTTGTGTTGTGCTGTTCCACCGTCGTATCGTATTTTACACATTTACCACAAGCAGCATCTCTAATGGCAAAGTGGTCGAAAGGACGTTATTTGTTGACAAATCGTAAATTTAATAGAGATTATGAAATATCCTGTAACTTATTTCATGAAAGTAAACAGTTTTGAGTACTCTTCGGATTCCCTTCTATGTGACGAAGGGCGTCGTCTTCAAAGTCGACAATGCAGCGTGTCCGTTTAACACCATAAACAATCCTCCTAGTTTCGAACGTACCAGTTCCTTGCAGCCATTGTTGTAGTCGGTCAAAGATGTTATCTGACGTCATAATTACAACAGGGACTGACGACGGCGCCATCTTCTCAGCTTGTGTGCGTACCATGATGTGGGAGATTTGACCGTGACGCTGTCTTCAGACTTGTTTAAATCCATGGGTTCCTGACCAAAAATTCATCTACAAAGTCCCCTCTACAACCCCTAGAAGACTGTAATAGGAATTATAATCACCCTGTATAAACGGAACATTCATGCTAGAGCTTTTATTTCCAGTCCTCTTGTAAATCAGGTCAATACGTAGGGAAAGAAATATTAGCATTAACGTCCCGTCAAAGACGAGGTCTTCAGGGACTCGGACTGGGGAAGAATGAGTGAGGTATTCTGCCATATCCATTACAAAAATGTTCAAATGTGTATGAAATCTTATCGGACTTAACTGCTAAGGTCATTAGTCCCTAAGCTTACACACTACTTAACATAAATTACCCTAAGGACAAACACACACAACCATGCCCGAGGGAGGACTCGAACCTCCGCCGGGACCAGCCTTAAGCGCTTTAGGGGAAGAACACAAAACCTAAAACTGAATGATTGGACGGTACTGAACCACTTCGAGGCCATTGTATAACCACTGCTCAATTTCGATCGGTAAATGGATAAAACAAAAATAAGTTGTACAAGGTGCTGAAAACCTAGACTGCTGACCAATAGGAACACTTGTGATTCTGAGAATCTACTTTTATTCAGATTTCGCCCGTGGGCCACCATTAAAATGGGGAACAGCGAGGGACGTATACAATACTCACTTTCTTTTTGCAACTGTCGGGCACGGTAGAGCTTCTGTATTGGTTTGAGAGTCTCTGCCATGGTTTACAGCTTGTTTTATGGTCGCACCGAAGAGAAACTACCGGTAAGTTTTAGGTGCTCATGTTTATTCAGTGCAGACAGGCATTGTTTACATTCGGGGATTACATTTTTGAAGATTACTATTCCCCCACTCACAACATAGTAAATGACCAAGATTAGATTGCTGAGCCCACATCGTAACTCTAATACCGACAAATTTGAAAATATGATAGCCTTATAGTGTGTGTGTCCCCTCCTCCCCCCCCCCCCCCCCCCCCCCCCATGAACCATGGACCTTGTCGTTGGTGGGGAGGCTTGCGTGCCTCATCGATACAGATAGCCGTACCGTAGGTGCAACCACAACGGAGGGGTATCTGTTGAGAGGCCAGACAAACGTGTGGTTCCTGAAGAGGAGCAGCAGCCTTTTCTGTAGTTGCAGAGGCAACAGTCTGGATGATTGACTGATCTGGCCTTGTAACATTAACCAAAATGGCCTTGCTGTTCTGGTACTGCGAACGGCTGAAAGCAAGGGGAAACTACAGCCGTAATTTTTCCTGAGGGCATGCAGCTTTACTGTGTGATTAAATGGTGATGGCGTCCTCTTGGGTATAATACTCCGGAGGTAAAATAGTCCCCCATTCGGATCTCCGGGCGGGGACTACTCAGGAGGACGTCGTTATCAGGAGAAAGAAAACTGGCATTCTACGGATAGGAGTGGATCCCTTAATCGGGCAGGTACGTTAGAAAATTTAAAAAGGGAAATGGATAGGTTCAAGTTAGATGTAGTGGGAATTAGTGAAGTTCGGTGGCAGGAGGAACAAGACTTTTGGTCAGGTGAATACAGGGTCATAAATACAAAATCAAACAGGGGTAATGCAGGAGTGTGTTTAATAATGAATAAAAAAATAGGTGTATGGGTAAGCTACTACAAACAGCATAGTGAACGCATTATTGTGGCCAAGATAGACACGAAGCCCACACCTACTACTGTAGTACAAGTTTGTATGCCAACTAGCTCTGCAGATGACGAAGAAATTGATGAAATGTATGATGAGATAAAAGAATTTATTCAGGTAGTGAAGGGAGACGAAAATTTAATAGTCATGGGTGACTGGAATTCATCAGTAGGAAAAGGGAGAGAAGGAAACATAGTAGGTGAATATGGATTGGGGCTAAGAAATGAAAGAGGAAGCCGCCTGGTAGAATTTTGCGCAGAGCATAACTTAATTATAGATAATACTTGGTTTAAGAATCATAAAAGAAGGTTGTATACATGGAAGAAGCCTGGAGATACTAAAACGTATCAGATAGATTATATAATGGTAAGACAGGGATTTAGGAACCAGGTTTTAAATTGTAAGACATTTCCACGGGGAGATGTGGACTCTGACCACAATCTATTGGTCATGAACTGTAGATTAACACTGAAGAAACTGCAAAAAGGTGGGTATTTAAGAAGATGGAACCGGAATAAACTGAAAGAGATTGTACAGAGTTTCAGGGAGAGCATAAGGGAACAATTGACAGGAATGGGGGAAAGAAATACAGTAGAAGAAGAATGGGTAGCTTTGAGGGATGAAATAGTGAAGGCAGCAGAGGATCAAATAGGTAAGAAGACGAGGGCTAGTAGAAACCCTTGGGTAACAGAAGAAATATTGAATTTAATTGATGAAAGAAGAAAATATAAAAATGCAGTAAATGAAGCAGGCAAAAAGGAATACAAACGTCTCAAAAATGATATCGACAGGAAGTGCAAAATGGCTAAGCAGGGATGGCTAGAGGACAAATGTAAGGCTGTAGAGGCTTATCTCACTAGGGGTAAGATAGATACTGCCTACAGGAAAATTAAAGAGACCTTTGGAGAAAAGAGAACCTCTTGCATGAATATCAAGAGCTCAGATGGAAACCCAGTTCTAAGCAAAGAAGGGAAAGCAGAAAGGTGGAAGGAGTATATAGAGGGTCTATACAAGGGCGATGTACTTGAGGATAATATTATGGAAATGGAAGAGAATGTAGATGAAGATGAAATGGGAGATATGATATTACGTGAAGAGTTTGACAGAGCACTGAAAGACCTGAGTCGAAACAAGGCCCCCGGAGTAGACAACATTCCATTAGAACTACTTACAGCCTTGGGAGAGCCAGTCCTGACAAAAATCTACCATCTGGTGAGCAAGATGTATGAGACAGGCGAAATACCCTCAGACTTCAAGAAGAATATAATAATTCCAATCCCAAAGAATGCAGGTGTTGACAGATGTGAAAATTACCGAACTATCAGTTTAATAAGTCACAGCTGCAAAATACTAACACGAATTCTTTACAGACGAATGGAAAAACTGATAGAAGCCGACCTCGGAGGAGGACGAGATTAGTGTTTAACGTCCCGTCGACAACGAGGTCATTAGAGACGGAGCGCAAGCTCGGGTGAGGGAAGGATGGGGAAGGAAATCGGCCGTGCCCTTTCAAAGGAACCATAAAGCCGACCTCGGGGAGGATCAGTTTGGATTCCGTAGAAATGTTGGAACACGTGAGGCAATACTGACCCTACGACTTACCTTATAAGAAAGATTAAGGAAAGGCAAACCTACGTTTCTAGCATTTGTAGACTTAAAGAAAGCTTTGGACAATGTTGATTGGAGTACTCTCCTTCAAGTTCTGAAGGTGGCAGGGGTAAAATACAGAGAGCGAAAGGCTATTTACAATTTCTACAGAAACCAGATGGCAGTTATAAGAGTCGAGGGACATGAATGGGAAGCAGTGGTTGTGAAGGGAGTGAGACAGGGTTGTAGCCTCTCCCCGATGTTATTCAATCTGTATATTGAGCAAGCAATAAAGGAAACAATAGAAAAGTTCGGAGTAGGTATTAATATCCATGGAGAAGAAATAAAAACTTTGAGGTTCGCCGATGACATTGTAATTCTGTCAGAGACAGCAAAGGACTTGGAAGAGCAGTTGAAGAGAATGAACAGTGTCTTGAAAGGAGGATATAAGATGAACATCAACAAAAGCAAAACGAGGATAATGGAATGTAGTCGAATTAAGTCGGGTGATGCTGAGGGAATTAGATTAGGAAATGAGACACTTAAAGTAGTAAAAGAGTTTTGCTATTTGGGTAGCAAAATAACTGATGACGGTCGAAGTAGAGAGGACATAAAATGTAGACTGGCAATGGCAAAGAATGCGTTTCTGAAGAAGAGAAATTTGTTAACATCGAGTATTAATTTAAGTGTCAGGAAGTCGTTTCTCAAAGTATTTGTATGGAGTTGTTCTGAGACATCGAGGGATCACCAATTTAGTATTGGAGGGCAGCGTGGAGGGTAAAAATCGTAGAGGGAGACCAAGAGATGAATACACCAAACAGATTCTGAAGGATGTAGGTTGCAGTAGGTACTGGGAGATGAAGAAGCTTGCACAGGATAGAGTAGCATGGAGAGCTGCATCAAACCAGTCTCAGGACTGAAGACCACAATAAAATAGTGTGTTCAGGATAAACAAGCCCACTTTATACTCCATTAGCATGTCTCGGTAAATTGTTAAATTTATTTGTGAGTCATGGAAGGAAAATCCGTTATACTGCATGCAGGGTTTATGTGCACAAATCTAAGGAACTATTCAGACGCCACAGATCGTTCTGTGCCGCATCACATGCGTGTTTCCACATCATATTCTTCAATACTTTAATGTCTCGTTAAATCTCATGATTTTCAGCATCTAGCAATGAGATTTTCCTCCCGTTCGAAACCTATAAAAACTACATCTCGTAGGTCTAGTGACTCATCTGATCTTTTAGTGGCACCCATAATCAATTATTTAAACTGTGGGTTACTTTGAGATATGACTTCAAAGTCTTAACTTTTGAAATCCGTTTGGTGAATTTCTAAATGAGAAGTTGACTTTGGTTACCAGTAATATCCTGACACTAAAACAAATTCTGGATGGATGCAAGTGAGAAGCTCATAAGTGCAAATATGTCATAAGAAATAACTGATCTTGCGATTGCGGTGAAACTCTTTCTCGATTTTCTGCTTTTAAAATGGTGCTGTTACGTTATTCTTATTAAATTTACGGCCTAAAAGGGTAAAAGTAGTAATGTCATCCATATACGAGGAGCGTTCAATGCAAGACATCTTTTCTCTCGGCCAATTTCGGTTGCAAAAATGTCGAATTTTTTTTGGGACATCGTGGAATACGCCCGCAGTTTCATGAAGATCTGATACGTGGCGCCGCCATAAATAGCCTTCAAATCGTCGTCTGCAAATGGAGGTGCGTCCCAAGCAAAGAGTTGTTATTGAGTTTCGTTTGGCGGAAAACCAGGGTATTGATAGACACTTGCAGAATGTATAAGGAGACCTAGCAGTGAACTAAAGCACGGGCGAGGCACCTGTCACCATAGCAACAAGGTTGTGCGAACATTTATGATCTTCCGCTTGTCGACCGGCCACAAACAGCTGATCGTGACAATTTTTGTCGACCATTGTCACAGATGAGGAAACATGAGTTCATCAATTCGAACTGGAAACAAAATGGCAATCCATAGAATGGTTCCATACCACCTCTCCTCCGAAGAAAAAGTTCAAACCCACACCCTCTGCCGGAAAAGTCATGGCGACGGTCTACTGGGACTGTGAAGGGGTTATTCTGTTTGATATTCTCCATCATGGTGCAAGGATCAACTCTGAAGTGTATTGTGCTACCCTCAGGAAATTGAAATAATGACTTCAGCGTGTTCGTCACCACAAAAGTGCAAACGAAATTCTCTTCCGACACGTAACCAAGGCCTCACACAAGTCTGTGTACCAGAAAGGAGCTCACAAAACATCATTGGACAGTTGTTCCTCATCCACACTACAGCTCGTATCTCGAACCTTCCGACTTCTAATTTTTGTCCCAATGAAGGATGCACTTCGCGTCCGCGGAAAGCAGTGCGTGGATGATGTGGAGGTCTCTGTTGCAGCAATAAGTTGGATCCGACGTCGACCAGCGAAATGTTACCATGCTGGCGTACAGGCCCTCACAATAAGGAGGCGTAATGCCTTCGCATTGAACCGAAATTATGTTGAAAAATAGGATTTTGTAACCAAAACAGGGGGAATAGAATGATATACTGGTATCCTAATAAACCAACCTGCTTTCAGAAAAAAATGTGTTGCATTACTTATTGAACCTCCCTCATACATGCATATAATGAGCCAACTGCCTACATAGAAACTGCGGAAAGCTTTGTGTTATGCACTGAAAAGCTAAAGAAACTGGGACACATGCCTAATGTCGTGTAGCGACCCGCGAGCAAGCAGAAGTGCCGCAACACGACGTGGCATCGACTCGACTGATATCTCAAGTACTGCTGACGGGAATTGACACCATGAATCCTGCAGGACTGCCAATAAATCGGGAAGAGTACGAGGGGATGGAGACCTCTTCTGAAGAGCAAGGCATCCCAGATATGCTCACTAATGTTCATATCTGGGGAGTTTGGTGGCCAGCGGAAGTGTATAACTCAGAAAGGCAACTCTGTAGCAATTCCGGACATGTGCAGTGTCGCATTGTCCTACTGGAATTGTCCAAATCCGTCGGAATGCACAACGGATATGAATTGATGCAGCTGATGAGACAGAATGTTTACTTATGTGTCACCTGTCAGAGTCGTATCTAGACGTATATACGAAGACAGTAACTTGTTCTCGAAAATACAGTTACTGTTCTTTCGAGAACAAGTTACTGTCTTCGTATATATAGTTAAAGGCTACCCAGCCATTGACCTTCGTCTGTGCGTATGCGCACAGGTTGCCCAAACTCTTACGGGAATCACCAAAGTGTGCGCGAGTAATGAGTGGGTGGGCAAATGTCTATAAGGTACAATACGTATCTATAATTGTGGACAGTTGGGAATGTGAGTCTCACGGGAAGCGTGCAAGGGATAAGTCTCTGCAGTCGCGCTATTCATCTGTGTCCTCGGTGGCTCAGATGGATAGAGCGTCTGCCATATAAGCAGGAGGTCTCGGGTTCGAGTCCCGGTCGGGGCACATATTTTCAGCTGTCCTCATCGAGGTATATCAACAACACCTGTTGACAGATGAGGTTTTCAGTTAGTCATCATGTATCTAGACATATCAGGCGTCCAGCATCACTCCAACTGCACACGCCCCACACCATAACAAAGCCTCCACTGGCTTGAACAATTCCCTGCTGACATTCAGGGACCATGGATTAATGAGGTTGTCTCCATACCCGTACATCTCCATCCACTCGATGCAGTTTGAAACGAGACTCGTTCTACCAGGCAACATGTTTACAGTCATTAACAGTCCAATATCGGTGTTGACGGGCCCAGGCGAGGCGTAAAGCTTTGTGTCGCGCAGTCATCAAGGGGCTCCGAAAGCCCATATCGACAATGTTTCGTTGAATGGTTCGCACGCTGATACTTGCTGATGTCCCAGAATTGAAATCTGCAGCAATCTGCGGGAGGGTTGCACTTCTGCCGCCTTGAACGATTCTCTTCAGTCGTCATTGGTCCCGTTCTTGCAGAATCTTTTCCGACCGCAGCGTCGTATTCTGCCTGTTTATATATCTCTGTATTTGAATACTGATGCCTATCCAGTTGCTTTGGAGCTTCAGTGTAAGTCGTGGAACATCGGCAGACGTGTGAACACTTATACTCATCGCAAAATGAAGGCATACGCTTCGTGTGGGAGAGATCAGATCAGTTGGGTTATCAAAGAACAATGTGCACAGAGGTTTTGGAACAGCGTATTTCTGTATTCATAACCTAAAATGTAAAAAAAACCTTAACAACACAACTCTGGAATTTGTGAAGAAGTTCCCCTATAGTTTACATAGCAAGCACCAAATGGTAGATCTACTCGTGGCTTCCAATATTTGCACCATATGTGATCAGTCGTCATTGGTCCCGTTCTTGCAGGATCTGAATGTAGTGGTTGTTGATTGGTTTTGAACGAGCAACGCCACAAGTCTGACATTTTGCCTATTGTCTACCCATTACAGGAATTTCGAAACAGTGCACTGAGGTGTTCAAGTACAGTGCCTGAGACTTAACAGACCAACGGAGATGTTACCTTTTCCTACTAGGTTAGGCTAGGATCAATATCGCTTTTTCATTCCTAACTGAAATGTGTTCTCATAAACTATACCGTTATCATGCCCGTTTATCTCAGTGCAAAAACCCGCTAGCTTTTTTGACAATTAACGTTACTCATTTTCAAGACACTTCTAGCTTCATAATTAGTAAAATACCAATAATATTTGCCTGCTTTAGCTTCCACCACATTAACTTAATTCACGGGAAAATACATGCACGCCACTAATTTGTGTACAGTATAATGAGTTCGCCATTTCAACAGATTACTGTCGTAAAGGACTCAGTCATTGTTACGGAAAGCGTATTCGAGCGACATCATACTCGACTCTTCGCCTACAGTACTCGATGTGGTTTAGAGACGTGTGTTCCTTGCGCTAAATGAAGCAGGATAGTGTTCTATGACAATTAATTAAATTCTCTTAAATGAAAAATTAAATTCGCACAGCAATGATGCCCACGAGACCCTGCCAGTTGGTTACTACTTATCAATGAATAGATTTCCTTTCTTTCCACAAATTTTCGCCTTGCCTTTGTGAATGATTTATGTTGACCTATCAAATCATGTGTAGCTGCCGGTGTAAATGACTGAGAGCTAGGGAATGCAGGGTTGCTCCCGTTTTGTGGACAGTGATGACAGGAAGGACAGAGTGAGTGTGGCATCTGCACATAGTCAAATCTTCCAGATTAGCACTAGTAGCACAACATATCCTACTTCATTATTCTTTTCCGTTGACAAGGGTGGAACAGCAGACCTGGCACACTAATGGTATACAAAGACACATTGTGAACATCGACTTTCCATATAAAGGCCACCGATATGTGCTGTTGTTGTAAGCAACATTAAATCCGTACGTGGAGTCCTTTTAGACTTAATTTGTTTCCTACCAAAACGCACAGAAGCTCTAGGTGGGCTACAGTTTCTGTTAATGGGACACCTATCGTGAGTCATGTGCTGGTTTGGGGTTCTACCAACCACGCGATATTTTAGTATTCTAGACATTTATATGTGCAGAGAGTAGGAATTTTCTAGAAATAATGGATATGCGTTATTTTGCATTTTCATCCAGTGTGTGAAGTTAACCTAGGTGACTCATTCATTGGCTGTGTGGGTGAAAAGCAGATTTACTTTTAACAGCTTCCACACTGTAAGTCTTTCCCGAATGTAATATTCGATGTAAATAACTTGTTGTATGTTAACCGGGGGCACCGGGGGCTTAGAAACGACGGAGAGGCTCCGCCACCGCCGCAGCCACAGTGGTCCACAACCCTACGACGACTACCGCAGTCCACTTCATCCCTCCGCCGCTCCACACCGAACCCAGGGTTATTATGCGGTTCGGCCCCCGGTGGATCCCCCCAGGGAACGTCTTATACCAGACGAGTGTAACCCCTATGTTTGCGTGGTAGAGTAACGGTGGTGTACGCGTACGTGGAGAACTTGTTTGCGCAGCAATCGCCGACACAGTGTAGCTGACGCGGAATAAGGGGAACCAGCCGGCATTTGCCGTGGCAGATGGAAAACCGCCTAAAAACCATCCACAGACTGGCCGGCTTACCGGACCTCGACACAAGTCCGCCGGGCTGATTCGTACCGGGGAACAGGCGCTCCTTCCCGACCGGAAAGCCGTGAGTTAGACAGCACGGCTAACCAGGAGGGCTAGAAATAACTTTGTGATACAACTTTGTTTCTCGTTTCCTTGCAAAAAGTTAATACTGCTACGCAGCTACTCACGAGGAGAAGACAGCAAGTGCTTAAACCTGATTCCCCAGAAACTTCGCTCAGTGGAAGGAGAGGTCAAAACAAGCGAATATGTGTCTTGGCTTATACGTAGATACTCTACCGTTTCTGAAAAAACGACTGTCAACGTTTTCGAGGTATTTTGCAACAATTTATGTGCCTTTTAGCCAGCAATCTCCTCAGGCAAAACGGTGCCATGTTCAAATGACTCTGAACACTATGGGACCTAACACCTGAGGTCATCTGTCCCCTAGAACTTAGAACTACTTAAACCTAACTAACCTAAGGACATCACACACATCCATGCCCGAGGCAGGATTCGAACCTGCGACCGTAGCGGTCGCGCGGTTCCAGACTGAAGCGCCTAGAACAAAACGGTGACTCAGTGGTCAGCATCGCAGCTTCTTAATTCTGCGTTTGCGCCTCATGTTCAAAACCCAATTATTATTTTTATTTTAGTTTTTCATTTATATATCCACGTCTGTAGAAGATCGCTGCACGAATATTTTTCCAGTGTATATTTATATAACATTTTCCTTATTCATCTGTTTGAAATTCTTTTTGTGAAATTCCTGCAGTGTATCTTGATTCATAATCAATATCAAGTCCGCCCCATTAGCTGAATGGTCAGCGCGTTGGGCTGCCACGCACGGGAGCCCGGGTTCGATTCCCGGGTGGGGTGGGAGATTTTCTCCCATCAGGAACTGAGTGTTGTGTCCGCAAGTTGACCATTGTAGCGTCGCACACAATAAGACTTGAATTTCCCGCCTGGGAACTTCCGGCCACTGACGCAATACGATCATTTCCTTCAATATCAAGTGCAAGTATTAGGAATAGTGATCCATTTGCATGGTTTGACGCGCAGTTATTGCCAACGCACGAAATCTTCACCAAATCTTCAGTGCTTCTAAAGAGTGCGGTGCTGATGTTCGATCCTGACACTTCTTTCATCGCCAGACTTAGCGCTGGTTGCCTCCGAGACACGCGCTTCTGCTATTTCAGGCAATGAGGACCTCGTTCACTGAGGATATTATTGTTTAAAAGCATCATGGTCGACAAAGAAACTGGTATAGGCATGCATATTCAAATACAGGGATATGTAAACAGGCAGAATACGGCATTGCGGTCGGCAACGCCTATAAAAGACAACAGGTGTCTGGTGCAGTTGTTAGATCGATTATTGCTGCTACAATGGCAAGTTATCAAGACTTAAGTGAGTTTGAACGTGGTGTTATATTCGGCGCACGAGCGATGGGACACAGTATCTCCGAGGTAGCGATGAAGTGGAGATTTTCCAGTACGACTATTTCACGAGTGTACCTTGAACATCAGGAATCTGGTAAAACATCAATTCTCTGACATCGCTGTGGGTGACAATTGCAACCGTTTCACAAATTGCCGTAGATTTCAATGCTGGGCCATTGACAAGTGTCAGCGTGCGAACCATTCAACGACACATCATCGATATGGGCTTTCGGAGCCATGGCCGACTAGTATACCCTTGCTAACTGCACGACACAAAGCTTTACACCCTCGCCTGGGCCTGGAGAGAACCGCATGAATCCATGGACCCTGCATGTTAGCAAGGGACTATTCAAGCTGATGGAGGCTCTGTAATGGGGTGGGGCGTGTGCAGTTCGAGTGATATGGGACTCTGATTTGTCTAAATACGACTCTGACTGCTGACACGTACGTAAGCATCCTGTCTGATAACCTGCATCCATTCATGTCCACTGTTCATTCCGACGGACTGGGGCAACTCCAGCAAGACAGTGCGAAACCCCACATGTCCAGAATTGCTACAGAGTGGCTCCAGAAACACTCTTCGGAGTTTAAACACTTCCGCTGGCCACCATACTCCCCAGACATGAACATTTTTTAGCAGATCTAGGATGTCTTGCAACATGCTGTTCAGAAGAGATCTCCACCCCCTCGTACTCGTACGGATTTGTGGACAGTCCTGCAGGATTCATGGTGTTAATTCCCTCCAGCACTACTTCAGACACTAGTCGAGTCTCCATGCCACGTCGTGTTGCGGCACTCTGCGTGCTCGCGGTGGCCCTACACGATATTAGGCAGCTGTGCCAGTTTTTGTGGCTCTTCAATGTATCTTCTTCTTTTATGACATGTTCCACATCCTTGAAGGTCTCCTCACTCTGGAATATGGAACAAAAAGTATATCTAATCTAATACGAGGGGCGTTCAATAAATAATGCAACTGATTTTTTTCTGGACCAATGCGAAATTTTTTATGGGATATGGTGGAATATTCCCTCTTCGACCTCTATAGTTTCATGAACTTCCGGTAGTTGCGGCGCTATACGTAACCTTCAAAATTGTATCTATAACGGAGTCGCGTTCCAAGCAGAGAGTTATCAATAGGTTCCTTTGGCAGAAAACCAGAGCATTGGAGATATTCACAGGCCCTTTCGCAATGTGTATGGAGACCTAGCAGAGAACAAAAACACGGTAAGTCATTGGGCTATGTGTCTGTCATAATCGCAACGAGGAACAAGGTCGCTCAAATCTGTCCGGTCCCCCTCCTCCCTCCCGAACCGGTCGACGGGATACAGCTGTGACTCCTGGTATGTTGGAACGTGCGGACACACTCATTCGAGATTATCGAAGGATCAGAATCCAACACCCTCTTCTCCATGATAACGCAAGGCCTCACACAGGCCTGCGTACCATAGAAGAGCTCACAAAACTTCATTGGAGTGTTCTTCCTCATCCACCCTGCAGCCCGGATCTCGCACCTTCCGTTTTCCATCCGTTTGGCCCAATAAATGATGTGCTCTGTGCTAAGCAGTGCGTAGATGATGGGAAGTTTATTGGTCGACCAAGACGTTGGCTCCGACATCGAGCAGTGGAATGTTATTATGCGGGTATGCAGGCCATCGCAGTAAGGTAGCGTGAGGTCGTTGCATTGAACGCAAATTATGTTGAAACTGGGGTATTATTGCACAAAGAGTGGGGAATAACATGGGCATTGGTACCGCGAATAAAGCAAGCTTGCTTTCAGAAAATAATATGTTGCATTACTTACTGAACACCTCTCGCGTAATCCAATACAATCTAAATACTAATGTCAGACAGTCTAGTGCCGTTTGTTGATTGCTTTAAAGGTTTCCCAGTCGTCGTTGCTTTAGATCGTCAGGCTTCGATAGTCACCAGCTATGTACTCCACACTGTGTGTTAATTAAGTTAGTATTATTATGATTTTATCCTGTTAAAGACTTTAGATGGAGGAATGTTAAGTATCTGCATTATTTTGCAGTTTGAGACATTCATACTTCCGGCACTCACTATCAACCTACAGTCGAAGTCCTAAAGTCCGGGCTGAGCTGCAGTAAACAGCAAAGGCTATCTTCGCTCACTGTAAACAAACAACTGGAACAGGCTACTGCTTTCGCACGATGTCAGACGATATATCTATTTGCTGGTGACACTTCAGCGTGGAAATTTCGCAACTTTAGTCCTGCCATTGTATACAGCCCTTCCACAGCTGATGTGCAGCCAGCTGGGAAGTAGAAGAGGTACTGTGTTTACATTGACGGCAGAAGAGGGTGCATGAACTGGACTGTCATTGGCCAGCGATAAGCGCACGCGGGAGGCCGACATTCCGTTAGAGTTGCTGCAGCGGTCAGTCCGAGGCCAGTGTCCACGAGGGAAAACGCCATGCTGCGCGTATGTTCTATCCTGCGTAGGGGCGCCGTCCCTTGCATTCGCCTTCCTCTCGGACGTCACCTTACGACGCAGTCATGGCTACAGAGTCTTTCTTCGAAGAACTCCGAATTTCCTGCACGTCACATTGGACCACGCGAGCGCCAACAGACCGAAATGCTGGAGCTCATTGGCTACAAGGTATTTCTACCATTTCATCATTTTCCACCACGGGCCTATTGGGAAATGGCAACCTGTGTATCACTAGTCAGTTGTTGGTTGAAACGTGGAATTCTGAGGAGGAAGCTGTTTTCTGTGTTTTGTTCAAAAAAATGGCTCTGAGCACTATGGAACTGGACTTAACATCTTAGGTCATCAGTCCCCTAGAACTTAGAACTACTTAAACCTAACTAACCTAAGGACATCACACACATCCATGCCCGAGGCAGGATTCGAACCTGCGACCGTAGCAGTCCCGTGGTTCCGGACTGAAGCGCCTAGAACCGCACGGCCACCGCGGCCGGCTGTGTTTTGTAAAATAAAGGCAGAGTCCATTGCTGTTACACGCAGAACAGTAATCAACTACAGCTAGATCAGTGATTTCCAGATAAGTTTAAAACAAACTTTTTCCGATAGTGTTCTGACTGCATTCCTATTCAGATACACATTGCTCCGTAGATGCAATTAATTAATCCCTACTGTGTTATAACCGCGGGCGTCACCCTACCGTAACGCCTCGAAGACCTATCCCAACCGACGACCCACGTGTGAATTATTTCACGTTTGTGTAATAATTTTGACTTACACTGCATGTGAATCAATTCTGCAAGGACGATAACCTTCAATTGAAGCCACGGCAAACTTATCCGAAAGAAACGAGTATGTTTGCATTACTGAAGAGCTGTTTGCTGTGGTGTATTAGTGCGCGACTGTTACTCTGCCCATAGTTCTCAGAGCCATTTGAAACATTTGTTACTCTACTTTGAATTTTGTCGCTCCTACTGAGGTACATTTAATTAGAATCGACCGCCTCAGCGCCAGCGGACAAGCAGTACACTGCAGATATGTTCTAGAACTCAGTCTTAAATGTCATGTACGAGGTCACACGTAAGAGAAATAAGATTGTTGCTTTAAATTTGTATACTATCAAGATACCTTCAGTTAGCGGTGTCGATTTCAAAGAAGGCCCCATTTGAGCCACACACATCTGTATTCGTTCTGTTCACTCTTCAAAACTATTTTGTGTCTTTGTCGCGTAGGAATTCCTTCATTTACATTTTCCAGCAGAGTGCAACAACATGCCACAAAAAAAAAAAAAAAAAAAAAATTGCTCGCGCAGTAGTGTTAAGACTGTTAGTAATTCGATCAGTCTTTTTTGTTTTTTTGCCAAAGTGGTATTAGAGTCCATTACAAAAATAAGGCCTTTGCATATGTGCACTGTCATTGTTCCACAATTAATATTTTAACTCAGAAAATTAAAGCCTTTGACAGAAGACAGAAACGTTTTATCAATAATAAAATTGCGTATTACAAGTTTATAAATAAGAAGTTACCTACTGTTAATCCTTTGAGTCCCAAGAATGTAAAAAAATTAATTTTAAAATTTTTCACAATACGATCTTTATCTTCATAGTAAGGGAGGAGTAAAAGAAAAAGTTAGCAAAAAGTAAAGTCAGTTATTTTAACGAGGTGGTTTCACTTTGGAAGCACTGGGACACAGTTTTCAACCACCCATCATTTCATGAGCTATATTTGAAAGTAATTTCGTGTTTTTCCTAGACATGATCCCACATCTCGAAGAGTCTATGAACACACAATGCCTGAAACAAATAATAGTCCTACATACCAAACAAAAAGGGACCTAAAATTTAATAAATTTTTATCAGAAATACATACTGCTTCAGTGGTTTAATTTCGAAACCACTCATAAAATCAGCATATCATTTTAGTCTACGATAACTTCACATATACTTATTTTCACTGTCAATGATTTCCTCAACATGATCGCTAAAAAAAAAGGTCACAATCTGCTACGTCCGCCCCGATAGCTGAATGGTCAGCATGACGGACTGTCGTCCTAAGTGGCCCGGGTTCGATTCCCGGCTGGGTTGGGGATTTTCTCCGCTAAGGGACTGGGTGTTGTGTTGTCTTCATTATCATTTCATCCCCATCCGACGCGTAGGTCGTCCAGTGTAGCGTTGAATGTAATAAGACCCGCACCAAGGCGGCCGGACCCGCTCCGTAAGGGGCCTCCCGGCCAATAACGCCAAACGCTCATTTCCGTTTCACAATCTCCTACAATCATAACACAATCTCCGCACCAACTGTTGCATATGACGCAGTGATTTCTACACTGCACTACATTCGTAAAAGTATCTCATGGTATCGCTAGGTGCATGTCTTGCAATAGATCGCTAGTTTCACACTAAAGACACCGTCATTCTAAAATAATAATAATAATAATAATAATAATAATAATAATAAAAGGGTAGTTTTTGGTAGAAACCACAGGTACTCAAATGGTTATTGGTGTTCATTCTTTTGATTAAATAGTCCGAGCTTAGATACGGTGGTAGGAATGGGATTCATTAAGGGAAACTGACTCTTAATAAAATACTGCTGTCCTTATTTAGTTTGGAAATAGTCCTCTAATCAGGTATTTTACAAACAGTTCCACTCAGTTCGTGTCTATACTATGAACGACTCGTTAAATACTTGAAAATAAAAGAAATGTATTCGGGTGGTTCTGAATGCATCTTTATTCTTCAGATTAGTATAAAGACGATTTTGTTGAACCCAGATCCTTAGCTGAGGAGGATATTTTGAATGGACCCATGCTGCTCAAAATGGCTCTGAGCACTATGGAACTTAACTTCTTTGGCCATTAGTCCCCTAGAACTTAGAAATACTTAAACCTAACTAACCTAAGGACATCACACACATCCATGCCCGAGGCAGGATTCGAACCTGCGACCGTAGCAGTCGCGCGGTTCCAGACTGACGCGCCTAGAACCGCTCGGCCGGAACCATGCTGCCTGCATCTGTTAATTTTTAGTTTATATTCGTACTATTGCTTAATTTCTACCTCAGGCCGTTTGTTAGTACATAGACAAATTTTTTGCTATTTCATTATTAGACATTCTGGATGCCAAATATCGCCAATTGAGCGGAAGGTACAATAGCACAAACGAAAGCGCGAACAACTACTTTCGTTGTGGCCTCTATGAGAAATCAAAAAGTGCGGGAACTCACTGTGCGTGGCCAGATAACCGACTGCAGCGCTGCTGTGGCCATGTTAAAAATACTTGACTTCCTCAGAAGAGAAGTAAAAAAACACGTCTCACATATGCAGAACCAAGGGAAAGAATTATCTTCCTGCCGGTAACTCGGTGTGTAGGAATTAGGAGCAAAGATATATCTGACGCAACAGCCAAAGACGACTTTATGAATAACACAGTGCAAGATATTCTTATCCCCCTATATGTATTCATCTCGCTAACGAGGAGAAAAACTGAGGCAATGAGAAGAAGAGTTGTTACCATTAATACTGCGACCAGCGAAGCCGAACATAGATGGAAAGGAGTGGTGCTCGCAAGGCTTGGAAATTACCCGAGGACCTATAGCGATCGTTTTAGATAAGAGGATCTAAGAGCATGCAAGGCTTGCAGTTTTAACTCTGCCTATACGTCATACTTAAATTATATACGTTTTTATAACACGAGAGCAGCTCTCGAATTCAACCGAAGATTTATCATCAATTTTTTCTGACTTCAACAAATGTTGCAAAAATTTTAAACTTTGTTTTGAGGCAGAACTACTCCATAACGTCTTAGAGAAGTGATTTAATGTGCAACAATGTAACTGACTCAGTCAGTTCTTTTGTCAAGTGATCAACTAGTCTCTTTAATATTCACTGCTGTTGTACGGGTATCTTTCATCACTTCTTAGTTTAATTCTAACATAAATTTGTCACTTGTTAATATATCATCAATGTTAGCTTCCCAACTTACAAGGCTATTACTGTAGGCTGATTCTAACCACCCGCAGCAGTAGATCAGACAGTGATGGCGTATTCAGGGGCTGTAGAGGGCGAGAGATCTGCTATTGCTGCAAACTGAGTGTTGCCAACTTAGGGGTTTTCCCCCCAAATTTAGGGGAAGATGGAAATGGTTTCTTGTAGGGGCTTTATTTTTATTGGGGAATTTTTTGGGGGACTCTGACAGAAAGATAGAAAGTGCGCTTGAATAACAACGGTTGAGATCATGGACAGAACTCACTTATACGGCGACAAGAACGAAATAGAATCGGAATGGAATCAGTTGCAAAATAAGTCTTGGTCGAATGTAACCAACTCCGCTGAATTTTATACCGAGTTATTTCAAGATTGTGATTCAGTTGGAGAAAAGCGTATCGGAAATATTACCAAATTTTCAGTGTCACTACTCACACTGCCAATATCATACGCAAGTGTCGAACGTGCTTTTTAAACGTACAGTCTAATTAAAGATACAATCTGTCTCTTGAGGTACTTCAGAGTATCATGATTTTAAGGTTTACATTGCAAAGAGACTACGATTCGTATGTCAAATTCGTTCCATCCATTCGTATGCTCGAATTATTCAACGTCAAAACGTATGATCACTAACGCACAGGAACTAGTAAAACGCAACATGACACTCAAACCTTTAATGAAATATTCGATGTTTTGTAAGTCGAAATCGGAGCACATTTGTATCGCTCTCGAAATATTTTTGTTTCATGTTAAACTAGAATAATTCGCACTGTGCGTTATTTTTTCCATTATCATTGTTGTTTAAACTTTCATATTTACTTAGCTCGAAGTTAGTTAACAAACAGCATCATTTCTTTCTACCAGAATGTTTTTTTATTAATAGTTCAATGTTTCCATCATACTCAGATACATATTCGGGATTTTAGGGGGTTCGAAGGAAAATTCAGGAGGATTTCTAATTGATCCTAGGAGGAACTTTTTTTTAGGGGTTGGCAACACTGGGCAGACTGGCCCGAAGAGCCAGCCTTCATTGCTCTCCGATACGTTTATACGACCAAATATTCTCTTAAAAGCTATCACAGTGTCCACAGAACATTGCTTGTGAATAAATACTTCGTTCGTTTCAGTAAATGTATTCATATTCATGTAAGGCGTTGATAACATAACCAATGACCACCCTAAATGGTAGTAATAATGATGCATCAAAATCAACATCTTTACCTTCATCACCAATAGCAACAACAACAGTCTTGCAGTCACTGAGACAAGATGAAGTGGGTATAAATTTTATGGAAACGGCAGTACATTTTTCACTGACAATATTGGTGAGGACAAGTAGCATTGGAGCTGTCTTGACGACCCACAGAAATCCATAACTGTTAAGTTCAAATAGTTATCTACACTGGTCTGTCCATGGCCAGCAAATTTTTATCCCGGAATCACTCGTCTGAAAACTATTCAGTTATAGTGTGAGCTCATTAGCGTTCACACGCATAATCCACACCCTAAAAATCTACAATGACATTTTAACTTACTACAAAAAGCCAAAACCGCTGTATGTAAAAACAACGACCACGCTATAATTGTCCCATCTGCGAAACCATGATTAAACACAACAGAAAAATGCTTCTTGTTGTTCCAAGAAACTGTGGTTTGACCCTGTGCACTCCCAGGTAGTGCGTTAGAATTCGTCGTTTCGGCATGTAGTTTACAAGCAGCTTTTCGGCTACGAAAGTCGATAACATTCCTTGTGCTGAGCAGATAAAGATATGAAGTGTGAAATTCTTTGCTGAACATGGAAACGGAAAACTGACGATCTGTTCGAAAGATATTTTAACTCTAGGCAATCACTAGACTTTAATGACGTTTGAGCTACGAGGGTACGCTGAAAAGTAAGTCCTCCTATTTTTATATCAAACCCCTTATGCCTTTTTAAATAAAACACGCTTAATTAAAATTCTACATCTTTATTCATATCTACATATTTGCAGTCCTCTGCCACTAGAGGGTTCCGAATTCTAGCGTGTAACATGGCATTGTGTAAAACGTAACTACTTCGATGCATGAAAACAGCGTGCTATAATAGTGTTTCGAAATCGAAGAGTTCGTCCGCACATGCAGCATTCTCTCCTTCAGCATGACAATGCCAGACCACACACGACCGTTAACGACATCTGCAACAATATAACCCTTGGAGCCACAGTCCCGATTTGCCCCACACGATTATCATCCATTTCCAAAAAACTTTGTAGGACTTCACTTCGATACTGATGAAACGGTGCAGGCAGAGGAGAGGTTGTGGCTCCGTCAACAAAGTCAAACATTCTATAGTGACAGTACAACAAACTGTTCAAAAAAATGGTTCAAATGGCTCTGAGCACTATCGGACTTAACATCTGAGGCCATCAGTACCCTAGATGTTAAAGTTGGTAATATGTTCCATGACTCGTTAAATAAAAGTTTTTCTTAAAATTTCTAGAAAATTTTAGTAGCGCGCAATATCCTCCTATTGCGTCCCCTACTGGCAAACGCTGGCATCAGTGTGACACACATGAGCTGGCTAAAGAATTGAATGAAGAGTTGCGCGTATATTCGTTGAACATTTCCGTCTTGCCGTCAATCATATTCGGTACGGATTTCAGTCTGCGAATAGAAATATAATAATTGCTTTCTGTCATTTAACAATTAAGTTTCAATGGAAAGAGACATGAAAAACACTTCGACCACCTTTAAACAACTTTTGTAATATATCGCGATATCATCACCCGAATGCTGTGTGCATTGACTGTCTGTGTGAACCACCGAAAACTGCCCGCAGTAATGTTCTTTTAGATTTTCGTTCTAAAGAAAATGTGGTGAGTGATTTAACTGCAGTATATTGTGTGCACGATGGACATTTTTCCATACGCGTACCCAGCAAGGATAAACTTATATTACAATTATTATGTACGGAAAATGGTAAACTATAATAATGTGATTAAAAGGCATATACGAGAAGACCTGAAACGAAACAGGAAAGCAGAGGCATATTCCATGAAACGTAGGCTAAGAGATGGAACGGTTATCAAGAGCTGTGTTCAGCTGACTCGCGCTACGGAACAAAGACGGAGCGCTAAGATAACGCTGCTCGTATAATGAAGGCCGAGACGTCGTGAAAAGGAGGACCATCAAATCACTACTGACTCCATTTACATCAAAATACTTAGGCGTAATAAATCACCTGAATATCATCCTAGGTTTACCAAATAAGGACTATTTATATCTCAAAGCTTTTTATCCTGGTAACAAAGTAACTGTACCTTTAGACTTAGCTTCAGTGCAGTATGACAATCCAGGCGCTATTTTAATGCCTCGTTCCGCTTCCGAATAGTACTGCCTACATTTCCGAAGGTGATGTAAGACCACAATAGGATAATAATTACTCTGAATGAGCCTCTTAACGTTTCTATCGTTTCTCGTGTTATCCGATTTTGGGATAACTTTAGCTAAATATTACCTAATGGAGCTAAGCAGTATCTGATAGTGTTAAAGAACAGCTGCTATCATATCATGGCAATGTATGGATAGATCTAAAGTGAAGAGCTTCTTTTTTATTTACTATCTTGAACTAGATCTTAACGCACAGTAGTTGTTCTGCAAAAGACCACGCGAAGTGAGTCGCCTTGAATCGTGTGCTGTAATATCATATGTGCAATGGTATAGATAATCTAGTAATACTCGTTAAACAATCCGATGAGGCAAGACTACAAACATAACGGTTAAATATTAGTAAAGTTATCAAAATCAAGGCAAATATTGTGTTTTTACTGCCGGAATGGCTGTTAGATCAATTTACAGTGTGCCAAGTTAGTTCAAAAATGGCTCAAATGGGTCTGAGCACTATGGTACTTAACCTCTGAGGTCATGAGTCCCCAAGAACTTAGAACTATTTAAACCTAACTAACCTAAGGACATCACACACATCCATGTCCGAGGTAGGATTCGAACCTGGGACTGTTGTGGTCGCACGGTTCCAGACTGAATTGCCTAGAACCGCTCGGCCACCACGGCCGGCGCCAAGTTAGTGATAATCATGTAATGTATAGCATCTCCTCACCCCGCGACCCTTTATTTTCCACCCAGACTAACTTCATATGTCGAAACCTTTATTTTTCCGTGTGTATTTGCTACTAGACCGCGGTACCATCTACTATCCATGACTGGCTTGCTGCCGACATTTCTTCGCCAACGTGATTTAGGTAGTTTCACTGGTTAACAGTTTGCGGCGCTCTCCTAACAAATGGAATTTTTTTTCGCTTTAACGTAAGTTTTGGATTCAGTGGAAGAGACAGGCCAGAGAACGTTGCTACCGGCTTGTGTTTCTCTCCGATCTACCAGTTCAAGTGACAAACCGTAAACTCAGCCCTGTGCGTAATATAACAGTTAAGTAAAGGTGTTTCATCACGGCAACTCCACAGTAACGGAGGTAATGCTAACCATCGAAGTATTTGCACATGCCACAGTGACCAAATACGAATTCTGACTCAGTATCTTGAAATGTGAAATGAATAAATGAAACACACATGCACTGACGGCTATCGGCGAATGAGAACTACGCGCTTAAGCCATCGTCACACGCCACGAGTTAGCTAACGTAACGTTGCACTCGACGAGTTTATGACGTCACTTCCTTCTATTTCACGTTGAGGAGGCATTTCGCCACGTGAAACACAATAAATTCTGTGATATTTCGGCAACGTGCCACGCAGAGGGTAACCAAAAAGGAGCAAGAACGCTCCCTACGTCACTAGCAGAAAAGGAGACGCCATACTGTAATTATTGTGTTCTGCGGGAGCTCATATTCTGGATTTTGTGTGATACTTCACAACCTATTAATATATGCTGTTTTTTGAAGCACCAGCACATTGAATGACTGTCTCAAGAATGCTTAATTATCGATGCGATATGTTGTAATAAAGCCACGGGAAACGTCGCATTGTTGGTTAAAGAATTTTAATATTTAGTCATTTTCCCGTTATAGCTCCTGTGTTATGAAAGTAAGCATTATAAAGGCAACGGCGCATTGAACATTCATTCAAAACGTGTCTGCTGTTCTTGTTAAGATTTGTTATTATTAAATGTCAATTAAAAACATTTCGGTCATTAAAACCTTTAGATTTTAGAAGATCGTAACATAAAATTCAAAGCCTCTGATAGCAGAGCTTCAGCCAAAAGTAGTTTGCAGAGACGCCACTTAACGGAACAGAAGGTAGAGGTTTCGCATCCCGCTATATCCATTTTTTTAATTGCCGGTTTTGTTAAAGGTTGCAGGGCTTTCTTATGAAATTAATAGAAATAATTCCTGTAATATTTCATAAAATGTAAATATAAGTATGCTCTCTGTCAGAAGAGAATTTATTCGATTTGGTGAACCTTTATAAGCTGATGTCATTACTGACTGGCGTGTATCTTTCCTGCTTGTTTTATTATATGTTCACAGATATTGAGGTTTTTATTTGTTTATGAATGCCACAAACAGAACAACATGACACCGAAAACATGACTAGCGTATAGACAGAGGAGGAAATGTACCTTTTAGCAGATTTAACGTTGCAGTTTTACGCGTTTCCATTTTCGTGAACAAACTGTATGGTTTGCGAGGCAAATTAAGTCGACAGCTGCCACTGGAGAGCGATAAATCACGTTACCCAATTCGTCCTGTATGACGATGGCTTTATTATTGTCTGATTGAGGTAAGATGGCCTCTGACACCTCAAATGTCACCACACATTTTTACGAATGCACAAATGACTAAGTTCTTTATATGTAAACGAATATCTAAATTTGTCCGCGAAATTAGTTCTCCTTTGATGTAGCTGTTTGATTATAAAAGCAGCGCATTGAAAGGAAATTGTTCATAAGAGTATTACGCTCCTCTAATCGCGTAAAACGGACTTATTTTGTTGCTTTGTTACTGCCAACCCCTGCGGGCTGTTCAGATTATTCATCTTCATCCACATGACTACTCTGCAATTCACACGTAAGTTTCTGGCAGAGGTGTCGCCCAACCACTTTCAGACAATTTCTCTAAATTTCCACTCTCGAACAGCGCGCGGGGAAAATGAACACTTAAATCTTTCCATAAGAGCTCTGATTTCTCCCTATGTAGGTGGACGTCAACAAAATATTTTCACATTCGGAGGAGAAAGGTGGAGAGTGAAATTTCGTGAAAACGTCTCGCCGCAACGGAAAACTCCTCTGTTTTATTTTTTACCATCCATACTCACATATCATAAGCACCACATTCACTCCCCTGTTTCCCAATAATACAAACCGAGCTGCCCTCCTTGGAAATTTTTCGGTGTCTTCCGTCAATACAATCTGGTAAAGATCCCGCACTGCACAGCAGTACTGTAGCCGAGGACGGGCAAGAATAGTGTAGGCAGCGTCTTTATTAGACCTGTTGTATCCTCTAAATGTTCTTCCAATACAACGCAGTTTTTGGTTTGCCATCTCCACAACATTATCTACGTGATCGTTCCAGTTAAAGTTGTTGGTAGTTGTAATCCCTAGGCATTTAGCTGAAGTGACAGTCCTTACATTTATGTAACTTATCGTGTAACCGAAATTTAACGGATTCCTTTTAGCACTCATGTGGATGACCGCACTTTTTTCCTTATTTAGAGTTGACTGCCACTTTTCGCACCATATCTTGTCTAAACCATTTTGCAATTGTTTTTGAACTTCTGGTGGCTTTACAAGGCGATAAATGACATGATCAGCCGCAAAAAATCTAAGATGGTTTCTCAGATTGTCTCCTACACGGTATGTATAGAACAGGAAGAGCACATGGCCTATAATACTTCCTTGAGGAATGCCAGATATCGTTTCTCTTTTATTGTATGCTTTTCGTCAGTTACTACGAACTGCAATCTTACTGCCAGGATCTCACGTATCCAGTTGCACAAATGATCCGATACTCAATAGGCACTCAATTAGATGAAAAGTCATTTGTGAGAAACATTGTAAAAAAAATCTTCCGGAAACCTAAAACTATGGAATCAGTTTCAGATCCCCTGTCGATAAGACTCATTACTTCGTGAGAACAAAGAACTAGCTGTGTTTCATAAAAAGGGAATATTGACTGTGTCAAAAGATCGTTTTTTACGAGATAATTCATAAATTTTGAAAACAGTGTATGTTCCACAATCCTACTGCAGATCTACGCTAGTGATACGGGTCTGTAATTGAGCAGATCACGCCTACTGCAGATCTTTGGTATTTGTGTGACCCGTGTAACTTTCCAGTCTTTAGGTATGGACTATCGGAAAACCGTGACAGAAAAGGATCGAAGCATCTGAGATGTGGTGCTACAGAAGAATATTGAAAATTAGGTGAACTGGTATGGTAAGGAACGAGGAGGTTCTCCGCAAAATCGCCGAGAAAAGTAATTTGTGAAAAACACTTACAAAAAGCAGGAACATGATGATAGAACATCTGTTGATAAATTTGGGAATAACTTCCATGGTACTACAGGAAGCTGTAGAGAGTAAGAACTGTAGAGGAAGACAGATATTGCAATACAGTCAGCATATAACTGAGGACGTAGGTTGCAACTGCTACTCTCAGATAGAAAGTTCAGCACATGAGAATAATTCATGGCGGGCCGCACAAACCAGTCAGAAAACCGATGACCCAAAAACTAAATGGTATGAATCTTTTGTCAAGCGGCCCCCTAGAGACAGTGTCGCCAAACGTGTTCTTCGTTTGGTTTTTCTAAAACTGAACAAGAGAGCGATACAAAAATTGGACATAGGGCGCTAGCAAGAGTCGAACCCGAGCCAAAGTCTGAACAGTCCCGTGCGCTACCATCTACACTATGGGAACAACGGACACTAACTCTATCTGGCGGGCGGCTTGAATTCGCGCACAGGACTGCCTGATCGGCTGACTTCAGTACTAATTAGCGCGGAAACAGCGCAACGTATAGAATTTTTTTATTAACAGCCTCCGCTGTAACACTCTTAGAAGCTTTCGACTGCTTCTGACTACGCTGCATTCAGACCGTAAATGGCGTTACTTGTAAGTCCTACCTACTCTGTGCTGAAATGCTGATGATTTGCACATACAAGCACGATGTACGTCTCATAGTATGCAAATCACTTTGCCGGCAGAATGATCGACATGACGTTCTACGATGTACCCTCTTACATATTAGTCAACCACAATATTGTTGCACCTGGGAGTGAGGGCGCTGCGGTCGGTTTATTGTTTTTACAGCGATGTTTCGCGAGACACGCTGAACCACTTGATAGTATATGTACCACTATCTTGAAATCGTGCGTTCACCTTAGTCCCTACTGTACTTGTTTACTGCAACGTCAGCGAGTGTTTCAGATGACGGCAACGGGAGGTCAAGTGCAATAAAATCGTGGTAAGGTAGTACGCATATTGCACTAGTTCTAGTTTTATATTAGAAATCCTACTGTTCTTTATATGATGCGTACTGTCCTCATATGAAAAATAGTATTGTGCATTAACGCCTTAAACAACTGAAACTTCCAGGCAGATTGAAACTGTGTACCGGACCGAGACTCGAACTCGGAGCATGTGCCTTTTGTGGGCAAGTGGTCTATAGCTTGCGCTATCCAGGAACGACTCCTGACCCCTCCTCAGAACTTTACTTCCGCCAGTACCTCATCTCCTACCTTGACTTGCAGGACTAGCACTCCTGGCCGTGAGTCGTGCTCGGGTAGCTGAGGCGGTAGAGCATTTACGCGCGAAAGGCAAAGCTCTCGAGTCCGAATTTAGGTCCAGAACACAGTTATAATTTGCCAGGAAGTTCCGTAACAGCGCATACTCCGGTGAAGAGCGAAAATTTCACTCTGGAAACATCCCCCAGGCTGTGGTCAATCTATGTCTATGCAATATTCTTTCGGGTTGCTAGTGTTGAAAGATTCGCAGCACAGCTTCTGCGAATTTCAGGAGGTAGGAGATGCGGTAGTGGTGGAAGTTAAGTTTCGAGGAAGTGTCGTGAGTCGTTCTCGAGTAGCTCTGCCGGCTCGGTAGCTCAGCGTGTAATAAAAAACTAAGTGAATGGATCAACGATGAACTTGAACAAGCATCATGGGACGTCCGCCCCGAATAAATACAACGACCATTAACGAACAAAATGAGATCTAGTATCGGTCCGACACACAATATTAATCCGGCCTCAAGTTTTATATCAGCCAGCACTCAGCTGCGGAATGAATGTTTAATTATTGACATAAAAATTTTTATTATGTAAGTCTTGGGATACATACTCCGTCATATTAATATATATTTTACGTAATACACGATTTTATGTTTTCCTCTTGGCGATAATGATAATGATATGCATAATTGTGAATATAAAGAAAACTGTTTTCGTGTTTTGAAGTCACGAGTAGAGAACGTGCACACGTAGTGCTAGGAGCGGGAGAAGAAGCTGAGTACAGCTTATGTGACCTATAAATGTGGATACTCCTACACTTTAGTTAGTGTGATGACACATGTATATTACAAGTACCATGTGATGATCCACGGGTAAGGATCAAATTTATGTTTATCTCGAAGTATGCCTTTTCATGTACAAATAAAAGATTAAAATTTCGTCTTTCTACTTTTGTTTTTATGTTATCCGTTGTAGTTTCCGAAGATCTGGTTGTAAGTAAAAGTTTTATGATTATGTCAGACAGATAGAAAATAAATTATGATCACTTTCGGTTGTGAAAATTTTCTGTTTACGAATCTCGTTCGAGCATCTCCAGTCCTCTTGGTAAGTACCCCACGTAAGATTCAAATGGTTCAAATGGCTCTGAGCACTGTGGGACTTAAGATCAGAGGTCATCAGTCCTCTAGACTTAGAACTACTTAAACGTAACTAACTCAAGGACATCACACACATCCATGCCAGAGGCAAGATTCGAACCTGCGACCGTAGCAGCAACGCGGTTCTGGATTGAAGCACCTAGAACCGCTGGGCCACAACCGTCGGCCCCACGTAAGAGCCCTCGACTCTTCTACCTACCTGCAAGTTGCGGAGATCGAATAGGGGAATAAGCGGAGCCTTTACTCGACTGTTCCATGGTGCAAATTTCAATGGATGTAATTTACAGGACAACCCCTGGCTGTCCACGGACGGAGGGCTGGTTTGACTCCTGACATACAGGGGTTGACAAAAATATGGTAACACCTAACGCAGTTCCTGCAAAATAGTGGTAAGTTCAGATAACGATGATGGAGATGAATAACGATCACGAATTCTTCTCTCCAAACTGGTCCACAAAGGACCCAATAATACGAGATCTGGTGACTGTGGCTACCAGGGGAAATGCAGCCATTCATCCTCGTGCTCAAAACCAGTCCTAGACAATACGAGCTGTGTATACAAGAGCCCTTTCGTTTTAGAACACAGCATTACCGTTGGGGAACAAAACATTGCACCATGAGATAGACCTGATCAACCAAAATGGTCACATGATCCTTGGCAGTAATGCGACATTGCACAGTAACCATGGGGCCCATGGAAGACCACAATATGGCTGTTCAAATCAACACTGCAGCCCCGCCTTGTTCACTTGTGGTTCGTAAACTCAGACATAAGTTTAAAATAGTATGCAACAAGACTCATCTGACCAAACGCTCGATAATACAGATTTGATGGCTTCGGCACCCCGTTTTACTGTTACGGGCATCTGCATCACTGACGAGTGGTTCTGGAATTCTAGCTCGCTTTGAGATTCCCTGCTTCTGGAGCTCGCCTCGTGTTGGTTTGGTGCCAGTAGAGGTCCCGAGTGCGACATTCAGTTCTGTAATGACTTTTTCAGCTATAGTTCTCTTAATTTTTGTCACAATTCTCTTCAGTTACCGTATATCACGATCACTCAATACACATTTTCGTCCTCGTTGTGACTGAACACATCATGTTTTCCCGCTTTCTTTGTATGCGATATAAATCTTAGATACGGTGTATCTTGAAACACCAAACACTTCGGCTACGTTGCTTACGGAAGTACCCACCGTACAAGCAGCAACTATTTTTCCAGGTTCGAATTCATTTCGTTCTAGCGTAACACACTCACAACTGCACAAACCAGTGTTCTAACCACGACTGACACTCGCAATGTTTTGAGAACATTGCACGGGAGCCTATTGTGATCAAATAAAACTGTACAACCTGCAGGCTTGGCTATCATTTGCATTTATGTTCAGGTATGCATTTCTCGCTGTATCTACTCAGTTTCAATATTATCCTGAGCCTTAACCAGTTTAAAATATGTTTTAGTGCTGCTGTTATTAGTTAGCCGTCTTGTCGACTCTGCGTTGTGTGAGTGAGCCTGTTGGGAAACACAGGTGCGCCTTCCGTCGCATGACAAGCCACCGTAAGCTGACAGTCTCTCCTGGCTCAGGTCTCTCATATCCTACTTTATTACCTGTTATCCTCCGACTCTTCTTATAATTTGTTCTTAACCTCTTTGTTCGTGGTTTAAAATCTAATTGTTTCTCATATGTTTCTGGTGTATCCAACATGGAGGGACCAAAGTAATTTGGGCCCTTAAACTCCTAAATCCATCAGTCACCCACCAGCTCTTTAAATATAACCAACAGGCTTTTGCGAGAACGTCAATTTTCTTGAGATTATTACTACTGAAGTTTCTTGAATATCTGTTTATACATTTTTTTTAGAGAGACACAAAGCTTTTAAGATCCTAACAGCGCGAATACAAATTTTTTAGCAGTCTTTAGTCAGAGTCGGCTCATAAGTGGCCCCAAAATGGGAGCAGTAGTCTACAACGGGTCATAATAGTCTTTTATTCGGTTTCCTTGTCATGTGCGCTGCTCTTCTTAGAATTCTCTCAAAAAAATTTTCTTTTGGTAGCCTTTCCGACTGTTTGTTTTGAGTGTTCATTCTATTTCATATCGCTTTGTAATGCTACCCTTAGGATATGAGCGATACGACTAGCTCTAAAAGTCTTACGTGCTTCAGATGCTTGTTTTTTTTTAAAAAAATGATTCAAATGGCACTGAGCACTATGGGACTTAACATCTGTGGTCATCAGTCCCCTAGAACTTAGAACTACTTAAACCTAAATAAACTAAGGGCATCACACACATCCATGCCCGAGGCAGGATTCGAACCTGCGACCGTAGCAGTCGCGCGGTTCCGGACGGAGCGCCTAGAACCGCTAGACCACCGCGGCCGGCTGCTTGTTTTCAAGACGGAGAAGGATTAGGAGGTGAGCGATTTTCATGCCAGATAGGATCATGATCATGATCTAATACAATAAACACTCTGAATATGCTTTCTGCGTGGTACTCAACATCTATGTACGCGCATCCTGGATGGTCTACATATTCATATCTCAGATTCCGAAATCAGCACTTATTATTATTATTATTATTATTATTATTATTATTATTATTAATAATAATAATAATAATAATAATATTAATAATAATATTAATAATAATATTAATAATAATAATAATAATAATAATAATAATACAAATAATAATACAATCGACGTAAAGGCAAAACTCGGTGCCTGCGTCAAATTATCATATGAGAAATGAAACCATACCCTGTACGCTGACCTTTTATAACACAATCATCAGGTGGTCTGTTTCCCTACTCTTAAAATATTCTCTGGACTAACAAACTTCTCTGTCAAAGGGTACATTCATCTGAGTGAAAATACCTTCCTAAACTTGTATAAGAAAGCAAAGTTGTATCTTACATCTTACTGAAGTAAGGAATGGTCGTGCAGTGAAAGCACCGCATGGTCCTGGATTTTTTCTGTTGCCAGAGTAACTTTTAGACTGTGCTTGAACCCACTGCTCTGAGTTAGCACTCAATAACTCCAGTCAATATAGCCAATACATCGTATACGTACGTAGCGGCATACTGAAATTGCTGCAGTATTTAAATATAAAATTAACTGATGATTCATAAAAGGAACCAAGAACATAATCTTCTTCAAAGCATTGTGGGACTAGGATTTGTTCATTTGAATTCACTTCAAAAAAGTCAGACTTATCATTCATTATAGAAGCAGTGTAGACAATGACAGGCCACATTTGGCGGAGGACGTTCAAGTCGCCTTCTTTGTGCGAAAGTATAACTACGAGGGCGTGCTTTAAAGTAACTCCTCCGAATATTTTAATGTACAAACTCTTAAAGCTTTTTAAAGAAAAGAAACGTAATTAATACTCTACATCATTATTCATCGTGTCTACATATTTGCAGCCCTCTAGCGCTAGACGGCTCCGAATTGTAGCGTGTGTAACGTAACTATGTCGGTGCGTGAGAAACAGCGTGCTGTAATAGTTTCCCATTCGAAGAGTTCGTCCACACGTGGAGCACCCTCTCCTTCAGCACGACAATGCCATACCGCACACGAGCGCTGAGACATCTGCAACAACTCGACGCCTCGGGTTCACTGTCATCGATCATCCTCTAAACAGTCCCGACTTGGCCCCACCCGATATTCATCCGTTTCCAAAACTTAAAGAATACCTTCGAGGACTTCACTTTGATAATGATGAAGAGGTGCAAGCAGAGGTGAGAGTGTGGCTCCGACAACAAACTCGAACATTCTACAGTGACGGTCACAACAAATTGGTGTCTCTTTGCGAGAAGTGTATTCGTCGCTAAGGTGACTGCTGAAAAATAACTATATACATATGAAGAATAAATATTTACTATGTTATTAACGTTTTTTTCGTTTAAAAAGCTTTGAGTTTTCAGATACAAAATTCGGAAGAATTATTTTTCAGCACGCTCTTCTACTTACATGTCCTAAGTGTGCACATCACATGTAGCCTGTTTAACGTGTCTACCACATGAGTGATCTCCCACTCGTTCGTCCAGACCTTCTAGAAACCACTGCGGATGTTTCGTGACTCGTGTACAAAGTGCTTGGGAGAAGATTCCCCTAGAAGATACCCAAGCTTTCTTTCATTCCACACCACGCCGCTTAACACGTTCACTTCCACATGCGAAAGTCATCAGCCTTCTGTTAACCAGCTTAGATATTTTTTTCGGAACACGCGAGATGTTTCCCTGTGTTAAATCGCCAGTTGCAACCTAAATCTTACGTAGTTCACTCTAACAGTGATTCTAAGCAAACTAATGATTGCTGCAGTTCTTCATGGAGAAGAATTTTTCGAATAGTGCAAGAAGACAGGGATACACCTTCAACGCTGAAAGCTGCAGGCAGAAATTAAACTTAAATAGCAGAAGTGACCTGGGCGCCAAAGTTCACTGAGACGTACAGACTGCCACTCTTGGGCGTAATGTGGCACCTTGAGCACGCCCAAGGGTGCAGTGTATAGGCCAGCCAGGTACTTCGTGATTTCAGTAATATAAAGAATGCAAATGCTACATATTTTTGAAAAATTATGATCGTGAGTCATTGTTTTCTAAAAATACACTGTTGTTTACCACAACTTAATAACGTTTCCACCTTCTCACACACAAGGAACGGTATTTTTAATGCAAAACTTGGGTTGGTACACATTGTCTTCTTAATTTCGCAACTAGTAGATATGAAACCTTATCGACAAATTACATATTAATCTATGGCGACATGAGGTCATATTTTTATCAATACAAGAAACTATTGATGAAAACGAGTTTTATATTAGCTTTATCGTGTAATTTGTTACCTCGCAGTAACCTAAATCGGTAAATAGGTAACGAATGTAATCCAACAGCTATTAGAATTTTTTGTCGCAAACGAAACATCCCCAACATAAGTTCTTCTCAAACTAAGGACGTACGAATTCAACTATGTTCAGCAAATCGATTTTTGCCGTAATGTACGGCAAACGACGTAAGGCGATGACGTGAATAATGTACAAATTCTGTCGATGATAATGAGATTACTCCAAACTGAATTTAGTAAAATGGGGACAACGTAGCAGAAACGCATAAGGGTGTAATCTACATCGTGCTTAAAAACCTCCGCACATCTACTGTAATTTTTATATAATATGAAAGCAATATAATATATATGGTCTTATTTTACTTCCGTTACAGTCATTGCTCTTCGTAGAGATCTTACCACTAACTTCTCTCACGCTTAGGGCGCAATTTGTATTTATTCCTCTTGGAGTACGTGAATAGCTGTTGAATGTGCTATTTTTATTTTAATGTAGAACACAGCTCTCACTCAGTGGTATTCCAAAGATACTCTATTTGCTGCAATTAGATACTTTTAGCAGGTCAGTTGAAACAACCTACCTGATTTTCCTTGAAACATGATACAATGACTCATTCTTTGTTAAAAGGGGCATTATTATACCGACGGTGAAAAGATGTGATTTGAATTTTTTGCCACAGCATAGGAAGCATGCTGTAGCATAAAAAATTTTCATGAACGCTTGCATTTACTCTATATGCTAAAACTGATGCTTAAAGATCAACCTCTGAAAAACTCTAGCAGATTGTCAGTCCACATACAACGAATTTCATTACCACCACAAGATAATCTGGTGAATTCACTTCGACAGAGGTACGCCAGTTCACACATACCCGAGTGCTGCAATTTGCATCATGACTAATGACGTCATAAAATGTCCTTTCATTGCTCCACAGAACAATGACGACGTCATTTGCGCTACTGTAATCGATGTCCTGAGTTAGGTTTTTTTCCGTAGGTCTTCTGACTGCTTTGATTCTGCCCGCCACGAATTCCTCTCCTGTGCCAACCTCTTCATCCCAGAGTGGCACTTTCAACCTACGTCCTCAGTTATTTGCTGGATGTATTCCAACCTCTGTCTTCCTCTACAGTTTTTGCTCTCTAGAGCTCCATCTAGGACCATGGAAGTCATTCTCTGATGTTTTAAAAAATGTCCTATCATCCCGTCCCTTCTTCGTATCAGTGTTTCCCACATTTTCCTTTCCTCTCCGATTCTGCGCTGAGCCTCCTCATTCCTTACCTTATCAGTCCACCTGATTTTCAGCAGCCACCTGTAGTACCATATTTGAGATACTTCGATTCTCTTCTGTTCCTGTTTTCGCACAGTCCATGTTTCACTACCATAAAATGCTGTGCTCCGTACGTACAGCGGACAGTAGCATTACTGTAAGAGCAGCGCCTTGCCGCCTCTCAGTAGACTGGTTTGACTTCGTCGTCGTCGTCGTCGTCGTCGTCTTCCTCCTCCTTCTCCTCCTCCTCCTCCTTCTCCTCCTCCTCCTCCTCCTCCCTCTTCTACTTCCAGCTTCTCTATGGGGTCGACATTGTTATGTTGGCTTTGGCAATGATAATGACAGTTGGTGGCCGGTTGCCTTTCCTGACGCCACCACTCCATCCGAAAGAGAATTTGTGTACCGCCATCTGTCTTCGTCTAAAGTAAATATTCGACGTAAGAAATGTCCGACTTTCCTGCATTGAGGCATTGAAATAACTCAATGGAGACAGATGAAAATGAACTCTGATTTCCGCGAGCGGTCGCCTTAACCGCATCGGCTACCGGAGCACGTCTCCCGTCCAATCCATGTCTCCATATGTCGCACGCTACAGAGTAGGGTCCGTTCTCCATTATTCCTTTTCACTCGCAGCCCTATTGTATTCCCGCTAGAGGTCGGCCATTATTGTGAATCTACACGAGAAGATCGATATGCCATCAGACGCATGTATTTTACAGGTATTGTGTCTGTTCTTTCGAGCCTGCATGTCCGAGAGAACAGAGAAACCATTCCTACGAAATCTACAGTAAATCTCATGTGCAAGTGCCAGAACGGTTTCTAAGTGTTAGCGTAGCGTGTATCTGAGTCGGAAAGTAGGTACCAGGTCGGTATTTACGTAGCTGTATGTGCGAAACCACTTAAAAAACGTATTTAGGCTAGCCGGCTCATCAGTCCCCGTCATTAACCCGCGAGACGGATTCGACCTGGTGAAGGCTCGCTTCACCGAATCCTGGAAGCGGCGCTTTAACGCGCTTGGCTGTCCGGGCAGTTTGACACTGACCTATGCATCTAAATTGCAAAGGTATTCAACAACAACAAGTGATAAAGACTGTGTCGGTTGGCTTCTATACTACACTTCCATGACGTTTCCATTTCACAGTGACATCATTCACAATGCCCGTATGCACTATTCGCTTTTGTGAAATCTCTCTGGCGGAATGTATTAACTTCTGGGTTCCTACACTCATGCTACATTCGAATTCGCTCATTGCGCTTAGTTGGCTCATTCTGACAGAGAACATGACCAATCACCCCCCGTTGCCTCAAAGTAGCGTCACTGTCTCATAAAGTGGGCATTACGTATTTGTCACCCCCTCGTGTATTGGTGTGTTTTATAAGTGTATCGTTACTGTGTATAGTTTCTTCCATTGTAACAAGTAATCCCAATGTTTGAAGAAGCGTATCCTAATGTGGCTGATACTTAATTCCGGCCTAAATTCTATATTGGAATGTATGTGTGGATTTTGTATATGACATTCGGCTGTATGTTCATCATTCATGTCAATACATGTACGTGGCGATATTTCACCGTCCTAGGCTGCTCAGTCGAGTCGGTCCTTATGGACGCACCCTGTGACAGTTAGTTGGGAATATCAATGACTTCCTGTAGGAGCTGTTCGCCTTCCTTCCGTGGCAATGCGGCGTTTATCCACACAGCCCCTCTGATAGCTCCTGCTGCCTGCTGCGCTCGCGCTCTCAGGGTTGCCCATCTGCACCCTGTATAAACACCAACTCTCAGGAGCAGCGCATGTAATGAGACAGGGATTCCAACACCCCTTTGATCAGACAGCTGCTGATCTATCGTCATGCAAAGAGGTGATTCGCAACAGGAGAACTGCACTGTGTTTTTAGCGACGTCAGACAGAAATGAATAGAATCGATTCACTGCCACAAATGGGCCAGACCACGGAAGGTTGGTCATAACAAAACCGCAAAGATTCTTTATAAAGTATGAGATACTCGTTTCCAGAGAGCGCCGAAGTGGCATCTGGACATCTGAGGAGAGTCAGAACAAAGTCAGCCCAGAACGTAGCTAAAGGCCCTTACCGCACTGAGACGCCACGGCAATTCTGCTGGCAGTGCTCAGGTCTGGCACTACGAGACGCCAGAGGAATTCTTTAAGTCTGCGCTCAGTAGAACAGCTAGTAGCTTTGTGTGCAAGTTCGAAACAACAAGGGAATGCAGGAAAAGACGTTCTGAATACGGTTCTTCATTGCTGGTCTTCACATAAACGGATTACTTCACACACTACACAATAATTTAAGAAATTATACTGCTAAATTTTCCGGTTATGTGAGAATGTCTGTACGTTCGTTTGACGAGTTAATGCACATCTCCCAAAATTAACTGACGAAAAAGGACATTGTTTTAAGGAAATTAATCTTTTCAGAGGAAAAGATTTTCGTGACCTGCCTAATCGGTAGGTAATTATTTGTTGTCTGAAGTGATATTTACCATTTTCGTTGTAACTGTAAAGTGTACATAAAAGTGATTTTTTCAGTTTTTATTGGAAAAGTACGTTATATAGACTGAAATTTACGTTACAAGCGTCTCAGACAGGATATAGTCAATCTGTATCATTAGTTTACATATCTTATTTATTAAAATAATTCTAGCGTGTATGATGTATCGGACCCATTAGCATCACTTTCTGCAGCAGGAGATGTAGCTGTGGTATTTCGGTCTGGGTGCGGGTTCTGAGGAAAACTTCCATAGCACCAATAGTAAAATGTGCTTCGTCTGCGATGTAGTGCTCTTGCGATTAGAGTGGAGTATCAGGAACAGGCTGCGAAGAAATAGAGGATCGATAATTTCCACGGTTTCCAGCCGGCCAGAGTCCAGAAGGTGCGTTATTATAAGTAGTATGAACTTGATTATAACGTGGACTTATTCTTCGAAATTAACTTCCCAACTTCTTTCCCCCCATTTCGCGTTTTGAGCAGCTCTGAGATTGAGTGTCCCTAGTTGCTGATCTCATCTGTATCTCGCAGATAAAAGATTCGGTGTCAAAACAACACACAGCGCTTGGGCGAAAATAACTACTGCCGGCAGAGCTGCTACACTCAGGTAGGTGCCAGGTTCGGGAGGCTCCATCACAGTCTAGTAAACACAGTCGCGACATTCTGCTGCGAAAGTTATCCCCTTCGACAAATAGAACGACACTGGCGCCCCAAGCGAAGTGACAGCAGTCACATGGGTCGTAAGGATAATGTTTGGTTTGAATTATTTTCTACTTAATTAACGGAATAGTTATATTTTTGCAATCCATGCCTTAATAACTCACCAAGAGACACGAATTATCGTGAAGCGCATGTGAAAACAGCCGAATCGCACTGATTCAATTACATGTGTAACTCATTCATGAAGAAATAATTTCGCACATGTCTAGATTTGCAGTTTATCCTGCTGAGAGCAAGAGAATATAAACACATTTCATCCGTGCGAAGCATATATTTCTGTTATCATCATAGGCACTTTCCTTGAAACTCTGTAGAGTCCAATGATTCGCCCTTTTTTACACTTCACTCGACTTTCTAATACATGAATATTTTTTAAGTATAATTGCTTCTGCTTCAAAAGCGAATGTGTTCAATATTCTTGCCCATTTGTGGCTCAGATGTAGGAACAATTGCGGAATTGGTTTTCTTGTGTTGGGAAACAAGTTTTATTGTCTTTGACGATTTATTATCACGTTGGTATGGTTAAGCTACAGTTTTGGTGGCTTGATCGACACGTTAAACAATGTAGGTATTACATGCAATATAGGGTTCCTACTTTCCACGTTCACTGATTTTGCTGAACGTGTAGCGAACAAAACTCTCGTTTTTTGAATGGACATACGACGTATTTTTGTAAAAGGACACGTCTCATGTGTTTACTAGAAATGTTTCGTTGTAAGGAAAACGACATTATTCAGTAAATGTCTGTACGTTACAAGAGACTCGTAAATAAACTGTCCTGTAATGCACAGTTTCGTATCTCCCAGGGCCCACAGGAATCTAAATAATCACAAATGTGGTGTAATATTTTAGTTATTGTCGATTTTTATGGCACTACATACACTCCCTACTGTAAAAACTATGTTACAAACCAGTATAAACTTCAGTATTCGCACTCACCCGATGTCGTATTCATTAGTGTCGCTGGGGGTAGCCAAGGTCTAGGGGGTAGCAAAACCGAGAATGAGTGTCACGACTGTCATGTTAGACTGTGGCTGCATAGCGTCCCATGCTTCTGTCTGGGCTCTCAGCCAGCAGAACTGCCGTGGCATCCCACTGCGGCAGGGCTCTAAGGCTACAATGGCCTTGTAGCAAGTACAACTGTGCATCAGCTATAGCAAAAAAAGGACTTTGAAACTACTTATGCTAAGTGCCCCGCAAATGGATTTTTGGACGAATACAAATTCGGTTTCTATGAATTAAATGCAATGATGCTTGTATACCATAACGCCAAATCAAAGTTCGAAAAGAAAAATTTTTATCGATAGTAAAGCATGTCGAGATCAGTGTGACGGTATCGAGCTGTGTGTTTTCAGCTGTAATGGATGGTCTTGCATCACGCTCTAAGTAAACAATGACTATGATAAACAAAACTGTTTACACGGAAGTGCTGAACAACTGGGTGACATTGATGTTTAAAATTTATGGACATTGTTACCTCATCATTTTTGTAGACCCTTCTGATCCGAAATTTCGGTCTCTTTGAGGCGGCCTTCAAGGAACTAGCTTCAGACAGATTTTTCTAATCTGATGTTTCGACGGTCTCGGTGGGGCATTTTTTTTTCCTTCAAGAAAATAGCTGCAGTTCCTGGAGGAAGACCTCAGCAAGGACGCCGAAATGTCGGTACAGAAGACTCTACACGAACGACGCACTACCAACACCCATCAGCGGCCAGTTCTTTCAAGAAACGTTGGAATAGAAATTTCTGCAAGAATGACGTGATGCCAATACTAAAGAACTTGTAGTATTATTGACGTCAACTTCCAAATCTTACGTTCTTAGCTATGCGTCAGTTCGTCCTTAAACTTTTGTCACGGTACGGATCAGAAACATGAAATGCATACAGAACATCCGTGACTTGTTTAAGTTGCCCCACTTATTGAAATACTTCCACACACTCCAGGTCTGAATATTAATGGGTATATTTGGTCAACTCTGTGAAGAAAAAGAAATTAAAGCGAGGCTAAAGAAGGAGTACTCAGTATTCCGGGCTAATACACCAGAGGAAATTACTGGAAATACTCGTTTTTAAAGAAAATAATATAAAGACGAATAGCAAACGAGACTTTAAACACTCTACTACAATAAGATGACTATTTTTTGTGGTTTACTTTTATTTTTATCAAGTTAGCCGAATATTAAAATGACAACAATTTATGCTCGCTTTGAAATGTAATATTCATTTTTCCGTGTAAATTTCACATTTTTTCCATGTAATACAGGATGTGAAATATGTACAAGAGCTGCCCAAGTATCGTAAAAGCGTACATTTCTTTTTAGTTATAAATGTAAGAAATTTTTGATGCAAAAATCTGTATCGGGATGGTGGCTGAATATCGCTAAAAAGATTTTGCTTCCATTAAAAATGCAGATGTTTCAGTATTTAGATAAAGAAAACAACTGAGAACATGCGTGATGCAAAATATTGATCGTTCTTTCGCGTATTATCACTTGCCGCAAAACGGTTCAATCACTGTTTTACTGAGTCTCACAAACTAAAAACTGTTAGAACATAAAACTAACAACACACTTATACGAAACCACATAGTTTGCATGCCAAATAATTACCCACTAAAAGTAACTCATTGAGCTACGTTTTCTAAATCCGGGAATATTGACCACAAAACGCACGAAAGAACTCGTACTGGGTAGCCCGGTAGCCGGGAGCAAGTGATTTTATCATTGAAACTTCCTGGCAAATTAAAACTGTGTGCCGGACCGAGACTCGAACTCGGGACCGAGTTCAAGTCTCGGTCCGGCACACAGTTTTAATCTGCCAGGAAGTTTCATATCAGCGCACAATCTGCTGCAGAGTGAAAATCTCATTCTGGATTGTATCATCGTATCTCCTTGGCTGTGCAAAGATATTGTGGTGAGCGAAAGAAAACTTTTTTATTTCTAAGGATATTAACTTATGTACATTATGCGAACATTCTCAGTCGATAATTGTGCAGAAATGCTCAATATTCCTCCTTACTACGTTACGAAAACACGATGTTGGTACAGGCGTAGACAGCTAACGAGAGGCTCCTAAATTCCAGAACGTATTTTATTATCTGTGGGCGTAAAGAGAGACTTGATCCAATCTACAACCTAGCAATGAAGTGGGCCACGGGTCATGCAGTTAGATAATAGAAGATGCACGTCTTATAACGAAGACATATCCTCGATACGCATTCGAGACTTTGTACTTTTCTGAACCTATAAGGATGGACTGTTGATGAAGTACTCGACCAGTATTTCTATCTGGAGAATAACTTCAGATTTCTTAAGAGCGGGGACCAGTGATCGCCGTGGTCGTTGAGACTAGCAAGCATCTGCTGCTAATTAGGAACTTCTTTCCAAACTGCTGGGGTACATACTGTAATTTGTCGGTAGTCTTAGGCCAATTCGCACAGAAATGGTGGCGCGACGCGGACGCCTGGCGGTGGCGAGTCGGGGACGCGCTGCAGACAGGACGTGAGCAATTCACACTGAAGCGGAGTTGTCAGAGAGGCGAGAGACGGTCATGCTGAGAAAGGATCAGAATATGTCGTCTTCATCAGACCAAAATGTTGATGCACGTCAGACGATTTGATGCACTGGATCTTTTGCAACTCGTAAGTTTTGAGTCGCGAAGGAGATATTGGGTATATCCGTTATGGTTGAAAAAAGGGAAGAAATATGGCACATTCGACGTAATGAAAGAAGTGAACTTGTACCCTGAACGTTTCCAGCAATATTACAGAATGTCTGAAAATGTTTTTATACTGCGTTAGACAAAGTGAAGGACAGCAATCAGAGAAAAGCTACGAAATAGGAATGTTATCGTCATAATTCCTGTTTTTCATACTATTTTCATTTGAACGTACGTACTGCTGATTTCGTGAGAGATGTTCAAAATTTTGGGTCGCTTTTCCGACATCTGATCATTTCCAAATATTTCATCGCTCTAGACCAGATATTCCATGTTAAAGGCCATAGTTTCCTACCATATGACAGATTTTGCCCTTATAGAGAGGAACAAACTATCCTTTCACCCAGACAACTGGATTCCAATCACTGCCAACTCCAAGAACAACGGATTCCTTCTGTATTAGATGGAACCAGAGGATGTCAAGAATCTTTAGCCCACTATACCGTAGGTTTCACTGAGGCTCATTCAAAATCACTGAGTATGTCTACTACACATTTCATCTGACAGCCGTACTACACTAAGGGGAAGGAGAAGTCGTAACGTCCAGCAACCGTGGGTTTTTTCAAGAGATTGCAAAGAAGCCGAGAGTTACTGGGAAAAGAAATCTGCCAGTAAATAACATAGTTACTCGTATGCTGTGTGATAAAATTCTGCCAGTAAAATGTTCCAGAAAGAAAGCCTTATTTGAGATGTGACTCGACATCACATTTCTGTAAGTACCAAGTGAACAGTGGATTAGCACGTCTCTCTGGCAAAACCCATTAAAGACATAAAATATAACACTGACTGTATATCTGTAGTGTAATTGCAACAGAAATACTGATAAATTTTTCTGTATTTTCTGCTGCTGCTTGTGCAGACTTGTAGTACAGTAAACTTTACGTGTTTTGACCTGTGTTGTTGTATTTCTTCAAAATAAGGTTTCTACTTCTGCAACAAGTAACACCGAAAAACCAACGTGTTTCTTCAGCAAAACTTTGTAGCTGCAAACATTCAGCGTTGTTCGTCCAGGAAAATGAAAAGAAATAGTGTTCCTTTTTTTTAAAAAAAAAAGATAACGTAAGTAATTGCTTACTAACTGTTGCAAAAACATGCAGAATAACATTTTACCTCCTGTATACTGTCTGCATTAAGATAGCACAAATGTAAGCATAAAATAGGTAAGGAAACAGATAAGCATAAAACATGCAGAACACAGCGTACTTTAGTTATATCAATAGTAAAGTGGCGTTTCTCATTCATTGTTCGCTTAAATACACGTCATTTGTTCAACAATATGTGACCGAAAACAGTTACTGAACTTTCGTGGGTGAAACTGTTAGTGTAGAAACGAAGAAATTACGTTTACAGTATATAGCTTACTCCGTCGCCGGATATGCGATTGTCTGTCTCTAGTTTTAAACCGAAAATAAGTTTTAATGCAATATTGACTTAAAATGTGATAGTAACTGACTTTATAAACTACATAAGAAAGAGAAACACGTGTGTCAATTGCACACAGCGTGCGGTCATAATGTCGAGTGTTGAGCGGTGTAGCTCGTGGAGGCCAAACTTCAAAATATATATAGAGTATTTACTCTGGACTGGAAACAGGTATCGCTCTCCTTCCACCGTTAAAAATTATTTCGATATGTTAGCTATATTTTGTTCCCACCAAACATAAACTGGACATTGACTGCAGTCTTCACTGCAACTTTTTCAAAATATACCCGGCTGTTTACTTATTTGGGAAGTGTCACATTAACGATAGGCAATAATAAACATAAAACCAGTTCACTATGAGTCTGTGATGTGAGACTATAAGATGCGGGAAAATCTTTTTTACCGAATTGTTTCCTCAACCCCGAATGAGGAATACTGCATAGCGGAGTACACGCGCAAATCCCAAAACATCGGTTTTTACTTTTTTACGCGAAAAATAAAAGTTTTACTGAGTAACTATCTACAAGGACGGGAGTAGATTTGCTTCATCTTCTGGAGAACTTAAAATTAATGAAAACAACAGCGCACCACATGAACGTCTCCGCCACGCGTCGCTTCTGTGCGACACTCGTGGCAACAAATGGACGTGGCGCACACCACAAAGGACGGCCACGTCCCCGCCAGAAGTGAATTGGGTCCCAGGGCGCTGGGACGATTTTCTCCGAGCACCTGGTGTGGCTTTCGGGAAATCTACCAATGTACAGGTGCTCAAAGTGTGTCTCGTGACATCGCAGAAACTTTGTAGTTCATTACTTGGCAAAACTAGATTTCGGGCGATTCTGTGTAAGCGCAGCACTGAACAGAGTGTTGTTATTAGCTACAAATCGGTTGAATAAATGGAATGCCCGTTAGAAAGGGCCATTTCTATCAGTCTACTGCAGCAGTGCTGTTGGCTAAAAGGCCTCAAGTGGTAAGACAGTCGACTCATAATTGGGAGGATGGGTTGTTCAAATCCCCGTCCGGACATCCAAATTTAGGTTTTCTGTAAATCACTTAACGTGAACGCCCTGGTTCCTCTGAAAGAGTCTGTTTGTGCTCCATCTCTAATGACTTCGTAGTTGACATAACGTTAAACTCTAATATTAATTTCCTTTGAATTCTTTTGAAGGATAGAATACAGATCAGGCGCGACCAGCATATCGCGTGTTATATCGGCAGTTTCAGCGTATGTATTAACACGAAATCAATACAGTATAGCTAGTCTGCATGTCACAGAGATCCTTCATGGCGCTAAAATATCTTCAAAACACAACGTAATTTTTCGTCAATATCTTCGTACACTAGGCGTATCACGAGCTGGACTTGGGTAACATACGACCAGGACTTAGTATCAATGAAATGTGGACCTTTGTCGAAGCAGCTCGACACAGTATCATTCAGAAACACATGAAATGCCTTTTTGGACACGTTTATTGACGTAAGGAAGTTTTATTTCCACTTCCAATAACCTTACAAAATATGACTTTGTTTCGGTAATATTTTCGTATTAATATGAAATTTTTGTCGCTTTCTTTTATAATTATTCAGCATATATTATATCAAGTTCGTATTCTTTCAATGTTCTCTCCTGGTGTTCCAGTTTCTTTGTTCACCGGTGGACGCATTCTCGATCACTGCTCTTCTCTGCAAATGAGATACAGTCTTTAGAGCAGGAAGACTGGCGAAAGTAACGTTATCTGCCTTGTGCATGCGGAGTATACTTTTTCCACCCTGAAGTTGGTTGCGTCATTACGTCCTTGCGTTTGAAATAATGAGAGATAAGATAAAACCGCGTAGAGCTCTGGAAGCCGATGCTGAGTCACACTCGATCGAGCCACAGGGGGTTTGGTGACGCAATGTGTTACCCTGCTCAGCTGTTGACGAGAAAAATGATAGTTGCACTAATGATAAGCTAACTTGGTACGAAATAGTCTGAGCAGAAACTATATGTTCAGCCTTTCTATGATACATACGAAATTTATACATGTAGGTCACTTGTTTTCGGATGTATCTGGAAGGTAACGCTCCACTTATATACCATGTCAAACGGAAACTCTTTTCCCGAGAGAATATTATGTTGTAACAAATTTAACTTCACTGTCCACACTGCTTCCAAACATCAAAAAATGGTTCAAATGGCTCTGAGCACTATGGGACTTAACTTCTGAGGTCATCAGTCCCCTAGAACTCAGAACTACTTAAACCCAGCTAACCTAAGGACATCACACACATCGATGCCCGAGACCGTAGCGGTCGCGCGGTTCCAGACGTAGCGCCTAGAACCGCTCGGTCACCCCGGCCGGCCTCCACAAACGTCAGTCAATTGTCAGTACAATAAGTAAATGGTGCTTTTTGATACTCTTGTACTTCCTTCTTGAAATTTTTTATTCATATAGACACAATAAATCAGGAATAACCGTTATTTGGGTCAACAAAATATCAGTGAAAACATACCGTTGTTATTACTAAAACAGAGTTTTTACGAAAAACCAACACTACGTAATAACTGTTAGAGCCATTTTCTCTTTGACCTATACAGGGAGTTCGACTTCTCTGACGCGTACTAACCGACTAATGAGTTCACAAACCAATACACATTCAAGGTACACTGAGATAAGTTGTGGGATAACTCCTAATGTCGTGTCAGACCTCCTTTTGACCGGCGTAGTGTAGCAGCTCGACGTGGCATTGACTCAAGTCCCCCGCAGAAATATTGAGCCTTGCTGCCTCTATAGCCGTCCATAATTGTGACAGCGTTGTCAATGAAGCACACTGTGGACGAACTGATCTCTCGATTATGTCCCATAAATGTTCGATGGGGTTCATGGCTAGGAATCAGGGTGGCCAACTCATTCGTTCGAACTATCCAGCATGCTCTTCAAACCAATAGCGAACATTTGTGGCCGGTGAAGTGACATTGTTGTTTGGGAACATGAAGTCCATGAATGACTGCAAATAGTCTGTCTGCTGGAAAAGACACTCGCGTCGGCCGTTTGCTACCATCAACAATGGTTAGAGTGCTGATACCTTAGTTTTCAGATTGTCTGCGTATCCAGTTATGCTGGTCACTGATGCGATCGTGTCAACCCCTTCCTCATCAACTACAGCCTGAAGATGGTGCACTGAAGCGCCGAAACTGGTTGCAACAAAATACATAAAATCATAAGGACGGCTAAACGTTTTATTTTCTCTGTAATGGTGTGGGGCGGGGCGTGTGGAGTTGAAGTGATATGGGACTCCTGATACGTCTAGATACGACTCTGACAGGTGACACGTACGTAAGCATCCTGTCTGATCACCTACATTCATTTCCATTGTGCATTTAGACAGACTTGGGAAATTCTAGCAGGACAATGCGAAACCCCACACATCCAGAATTGCTACAGAGGGGCTCCAGAAACTCTTCAGAGTTTAAACACTTTCACTGGCCGTGAAACTCCCCAGACATGAATATTATTGAGCATATTTGAGATGCCTTGCAACACCCTGTTTAGAAGAGATCTCCACCCCACACATACTCGTACGGGTTTATGGACAGCCCTGCAGAGTTCATGGTGTCAACTCCCTCCAGCATTACTTCAGACAGTAGTCGAGTCCATTCCACGTCGTGTTGTGGCACTTTTGCGTGGTCGCGGGGGCCCTACACGATATTAGACACCTGTACCAATTTCGTTGGCTATTCAGTGTAGATGCGACATGCGCGTATGCGGACAAAGCTGTGGGTGAAAAGCTCTTCCGAAACCTTTGAATCGATTCCAAGAAAACTTGGTGCGTATACAAAGATAGGGAGGAGGAGCAAATGGTGACAGAGAGATAAAGAGAGAGAGAGACAAAGAGAGAGAGAGACAAAGAGAGAGAGAGACAGAGACAGAGAGAGAGAGAGAGACAGAGAGAGAGAGAGAGACAGAGAGAGAGAGAGAGACAGAGAGACAGAGAGAGAGAGAGAGACAGAGAGAGAGAGAGAGACAGAGAGAGAGAGAGACAGAGAGAGAGAGAGACAGAGAGAGAGAGAGAGAGAGAGAGAGAGAGAGAGAGAGAGAGAGAGAGAGAGAGAGAGAGAGGAGGAGGAGGAGGAGGAGACATGCTAATGGAAGATGGGAAATAATACATACCCGAGCAACGCCAGGCACTCAGCTAGTTATTCAGTAAAATAATATCTGGAAGTATCTACATACATCAAAAAAGTTTTGCATCATCTAGGTTCCTAGAGTTACGGAACCTGCACAGAACATTGGAATAGAGATCAACACGTAAATCACCTCTGCCCTTTTTATTGCTCATGAAAACCACACATTGCATGTTGTACCACCATACAGCGAGACCTTTCAGAGGTGGTGGTCCAGATTGCTGTACACACCGGTACATCTAATACTCAGTAGCATGTCCTCTTGAATTGTATTCGTTGTGGCATACAATCCACATGTTCATCAAGGCACTGTTGGTCCAGATTGACCCACTCCTCAACGGCGATTCGGCGTAGATCCCTCAGAGTGGGTGGTGGGTTACGTCGTTCATAAACAGCCGTTTTCAATATATCCCAGGCATGTTCGATAGGGTTCATGTATGGAGAACATGCTGGCCACTCTAGTCGAGAGATGTCGTTATCCTAAAGGATAACGACCTAAGGACATTACACACATCCATTCCCGAGGCAGGATTCGAACCTGCGACCGAAGCAGCCGCGTGGTTCCAGACTAAAGCGCCTATTACCGCTCGGTCACAGCGGCCGGTTAGAACCTGAGTTCTGAACTACAACTTTAAATAGATCTTGTATTTGTTATTACTTACATCTAGGTCTTGAAACTTGTTATAGCTCTATTATTTATTAAGTTTCATCACGTGCTGTAACCATAACTTTCTATCATTAATATAACAGATACTTAATCTACTACTAATAAGAACATTTTAGTTCCAAATTTAGTTTCCTGGAAATTACTCGAAAACTATTAGAGGTAGCTCAATGGGGTTACATAATTAATGTTTTTATGTTGAACTGAGTCTTCATACAAATTCTCATATTTCTAAGTCTAATATTTTGCGCCTTCAATTTTTCTTGAAAATGTGGATTCTGACTAAAATATTTGTTTAATAACGTTGAGACTTGCACCAGTTAATTTTGACATACATCTGCTCATTATAACCAATTTTTAAGTTACTGGCTTTATTATTTAGCGCCCCTGTTTTTTTCATAAAACGATGTATTGAGGTAAAAATATTGACCTGATAATTCTGAGATTTGACCGTTTACAAATCAATATACTAAAGCACACGCTAACAAAGTTTGGAAAAGGAACTTTAACTTTTAATTCCATTCTTAAATTATGGTGCAATACTTCTGTGCTACGCACATACGCGTTGTGGTGACGTTTGCCGCTACAAGCAGTCACCAAACGTTACTGTTAAAAAGCACGGAGAATAATTGAAATTATAATTATTTGTTATCTGTACTTTGCTGCGTGTGCGTTACTGCTTGAACTGACGTAATGGAAACTTTTGCACCAGACCAGGTTTTCATCCCATATGTGCGCCTTTCGTGGAGATTTCAAGAACTTTGGTGTCCTGACGGAACAATGTAATGGTGGAACTATATCATCTCAAAGAGGTCAAACCTGGCGGAAGGAGAGATCTCAGTTCGAATCTCCGTCCAACACAGAACTTTATGCCACGTCATTTCATGTTAAAACTGCACACACTTTGTTACCTGTGACTGAAATCATATTTAATATCTTTCCTGGTTAGTTAACAGGAACAATAAATAGTTGCTGGATTGGAGTCCCAGGTCCCGGTAAATTACAAAAATGTTCGTAATGTAATTACAAGTTCAAATTTCCTTTTTGAAATGTCATTTGCCGTAATAAATTTGAATTTACAAACTCAATGACTCCGTTATATATAATAACACGTTTTCTGATATTTACATCATCGTGGTATTAATTTGCATGTGGACTGATAGCCATACAGAGCAGTTATGTCTTGCGGCCTCTTGTAGTAACCATATTATATAATCAAACGATTGTACCGAAAAGAGTGCAGAGGACCTGCATGACAGTTAAGTCATGTGGGTTGCAAAGAATTCTGGTGAAACGCAATTCAGGTCGTTCCAATACCATTGAGCATGATAAAACATGCTATGCACAGACTACGCTGGCTTTCGCAACACTACTGTGGCTATTACTTACTCGACTTTCATGGTTTCGAAAATTACTGGCAGTTATTTTTGTATTACCTCATTTAATTATAATGCTTTACGGTTTTTGTACTCAAGTACATTTACAAAAGCCGGTACATAGGACAGACAAAAGGTGGAGAACGTGCACTGTTATTTCTTAGCCCGTAATATTTGGCGAAAGTGAATGCAACACTAAAGCAGGAGCCGGCCGCGGTGGTTTTGCGGTTCTAGGCGCTACAGTCCGGAACCGCGGGACTGCTACGGTCGCAGGTTCGAATCCTGCCGCGGGCATGGATGTGTGTGATGTCCTTAGGGTAGTTAGGTTTAAGTAGTTCTAAGTTCTAGGGGACTGATGACCTGAGATGTTAAGTCCCACAGTGCTCAGAGCCATTTGAACCATTTGAACTAACGCAGGTGTAATATTACAAAAGGTATCATAGATCACAGAAAATATGAAATAAATTTGCTAGCGAATTTTAGTGTATACGTGAAAAATTTGTAACATGTCTGAAGAAAAGTACACTACTGGCCATTAAAATTGCTACACCAAGAAGAAATGTAGATGATAAACAGGTACTCATTGGACAAATATATTACACTATAACTCACATTTGATTACATTTTCGCGCAATTTGGGTGCATAGATCCTGAGCAATCAGTACCCAGAACAACCACCTCTGGCCGTAATAACGGCCTTGATACGCCTGGGCATTGAGTCAGCGCTTGGATGGCGCGTACAGGTACAGCTGCCCATACAGCTTCAACAAGATACCACAGTTCATCAAGAGTAGTGACTGGCGTATTGTGACGAGCCAGTTGCTCGGCCACCATTGACCAGAAGTTTTCAATTGGTGAGAGATCTGGAGAATGGCTGGCCAGGTCAGTAGTGGAACATTTTCTGTAACCAGAAAGATCCGTACAGGACCCGCAACATGTTGTCGTGCATTATCCTGCTGAAATGTAGGGTTTTGCAGGGATCGAATGAAGGGTAGAGCCACAGGTCGTAACACATCTGAAATGTAACGTCCACTGTTCAAAGTGCCGTCAATGCGAACAAGAGGTGACAGAGACGTGTAACCAATGGCACCCCATACCATCATGCTGGGTGATACGTTAGTATGGTGATGATGAATACACGCTTCCAATGTGTGTTCACCATGTCACCAAACACGGATGCGATTATCATGATACTGTAAACAGAACCTGGATTCATCCGAAAAAACGACGTTTTGGCATTCGTGCACTCAGGTTCGTCGTTGAGTTCACCATCGCAGGCGCTCCTGTCTGTGATGCATCGTCAACGGTCTCCGAGCTGATAGTCCATGGTGCTGCAAACGTCGTCGAACTGTTCGTGCAGATGGTTGTTGTCTTGCAAACGCGCCCATCTGTTGACTCAGGGATCGAGACGTGGCTGCACGATCCGTTACAGCCATGCGGATAAGATGCCTGTCATCTCGACTGCTAGTGATACGAGGCCGTTGGGATCCAGCACGGCGTTCCGTATTACTCTCCTGCACCCACCGATTCCATATTCTGCTAACAGTCATTGGATCCCGACCAACGCGAGCAGCAGTGTCGTGATACGATAAACCGCAATCGCGATAAGCTACTATCCGACCTTCATCAAAGTCGGAAACGTGATGGTACGCATTTCTCCTCCTTACACGAGGATCACAACGTTTCACCAGGCAACGCCGGTCAACTGCTGTTTGTGTATGAGATTCGGTTGGAAACTTTCCTCATGTCAGCACGTTGTAGGTGTCGCCACCAGGCGCCGACCTTGTGTGAATGCTCTGAAAGGCTAATCATTTGCATATCACAGCATCTTCTTCCTGTCGGTTAAATTTCGCCTCTGTAGCACGTCATCTTCGTGGTGTAGCAATTTTAATGGCCAGTAGTGTATCTAAGGGTTTAACATCGTATCAACAACCGAGTCAAGAGAGATAGTGTATGGGGTCTGCAATCGCACCAAGATATGATTTTACGCCTCTCTCTCAAGTTAGGTTTACACTGACTAGTTTTTGATCAAACACGTTTAAATGTGGAACTTCCACTTGTGATCTAGATCACAGTGTTGTTTGCACTACCTTATGGGGGAAAGGCTTTTTGTTCCAATCTTTTTTTAGTTCAGAGATTTTGTTTTTACCTCTTGGTCTGCGAACAGGGCTCATAAAAGCGGGGGTCACAAATTTAAATGAAAGCTACGTTGAATTTGCTGAGGCCTTAGCGCGAGGCTAGATTTACGATCGTCGCTGAAGAGTTCATTACGCGTCTCTATAAAGGAACCTTATCTGAAAGTTGATAAGGCCTCCGTACGCGCCTTCTGGGAAGGAAACTGGCCATGAGGCGGAGAGCGACAATTCAGGACCTGTAACTGGCCGAGATGAAAGCATCCGTTTTATGACACCAACTACGAGTGAGAGGCCCCAGAAGGGTGCGTGGAACTCTCAGCTGGCTCTGCAGCTTTAAAGGGATAGACCGATAAAATCGGCATCGATACAGGTTGTGGCAGTTAAAGCAGACCTTTCCAAACATATCTAAAACGAGCAAATATCTATGCGCTGTTTTGGCCAAGTTTTGGCGGACAATGCGGCCAATTTCCTGATGTACGCGAGTAATTTTATAAAAACAGCTGCTGAATTATGACACTGGCGTTTTATTTTTTAATTGAACCGTATAATTTCATCTGTTGCAATGGAAAGATCCTTCGGAGAGGATTTCGACGACTTAACATGTATGGAACTTGATCAAATAGTGACAAGATAACAGCACTACAAACCATGGTTCCAGGAGAACAGATACCAAAACGTCTTCTCTATTGTACCAAATGTAAACAAACTCGTAACAAAGATGTGGTTCGTGTGTTTACCTGTGCGTTAGAAGTCCATGAATTCGTGTCCTGCTGTTGTAGCGTTCATATCATGTAGATATTCCGACTTTCAGAATGTGTATGACAGTCGAGAAAGTGGATATGATTTTAATTTGTGGTGAATGTCGCTAAACTGCTTGTGTAGCAGTGCAGGTGAATGCGACAGTTATCCAGATGATGCCAAGCCCCCGTAATCCATCCTTGCACACATTATTTAAAAAAAAGTTCCAGAATCTGGAAGTGCAAATAACATTATACAGCAACGAAACAGAGCAACAACTAATGACAGAAGTGCAACTAACATTATAGCAGCGGTAACAAATAATCCACTTGTCACGATGAGGCATCCTGAATGTGCGGGTGACATCAGCCAAAGGAGTGATCTGAAAATATTACATTCCGACGCATTTCGTTTCTTTTACATTTCTATCCATCAATAGTTTCATGGAAATGCTGTTCATGTCCCCGAAAACTGAAAAGTGATGCGGCGTTTCTATGAAAGATTTCGTTTGTCGGATGAAGCATCTTTTGCAAACCATGAAAAAAAGCAATCTTCTGATTATACACTACTATCCAACTGAAAATCAACTCTGGTTGAAAGTGGATAAACAATGACATTAGTCTGTTAACTTGCGGATGCAGGCGCTTAAAGAATCGCATCATTGATCTCGGTTTTGTTGTTGGGACTATAAATAATCAAAGCTATCTAGAGTTCATGACAGATATGCTGCCACAGCTATTGGAATACACCCCATCTGTGGTAGGGCAATCGACAACTTGCGCCTTGACTGGACTTAATAGCTGTGGGCTTTGCCTGTGGGGAAACAAAGAGGAGGAGATTGACCAAGAAACACCAAACACCCTCCAAGATATTAAATGTCGTGTAACATGGACCTGTGGTGTGAAAGGCCTAGATAAAATTCGACGTCCAGTATTGTCAGTGTAGAGTCGCTTTGTAGTGTGTACCACCAACTCTCATAGTCAACATTTTCAACACTTAATCTCAGTCATAATAAACCTGTGAACCATACTCGAGTTAACAGGTTTGCTAAGGTTGGTGTAATAGAGCAGAAGTTTTTGGGATCTCTTCTCCTGACGGGCAGACAAGAAAAATGTATACACTCTTTGTCAGGCTCTATCGAGATATCGATATTATCGTTCGTTTTGAGCTACGAGTGTGTTGTAGTATTGTCTTGGCTCAACAGATGTTAGTACTTTCATCTAGGTATTGAGAAAACAAGATGGCTGGAACACACTTGATATTAGAGCAACGAAAACGTATTGTGAAGGGGTTTTTAAAGTTTGGTAGTGCCGTTGAAGTTCAATGTCAGTGGAGGCGGGAGTTTCAAACAGAACCGCCAATCCGCCTAACAATGAAACGCATCATTGACAAGTTTGAATTGCGTGGAACGATTTGTGATACTCACAAAGGATGCTCAGGAAGACAGTCTCCAGCTAAACGTCCTGCTTCGTCGGTTCTCGTGTCAGAAACATTTAATTCTCCACAGAAATCTGCTACGCAATGTGCACGCGAAGGTGGGGGTTAGCACACAAGTGTACGTAGAATTCTGAAAGCTACAAAATGAAAAGTTTACAATCCACGATCACTGCACGCGATTAATGACGACGATACAATAATTTATCTTGTAGCAAATTTAAAAGATAGCTGGCGAATTTCGATTAAACTGGTTTATGATTTATCCCTGGAAGCTTCTTCTTTCCTTTCTGCAAGAGTTGCCGACGTATTCTTCATGTCACCTCGACCTGAGAAAAAGTACGGGTGGGAGACGAGTTGGCGATTTCTAAAGTTCAGGCTTGCGAACACAAGCAGTACTGCATTTCCTGTGGCTATACTCTAACCTGGGACAGTGCTGGGACCCGTCGCCGCGACTCGCATTCGGGAGGACGACGGTTCAATCCCACGTCCGGCCATCCTGATTTAGGTTTTCCGTGATTTCCCTAAATCGCTACAGGCAAATGCCGGGATGGTTCCTTTGAAAGGGCACGGCCGACTTCCTTCCCCATCCTTCCCTGATCTGATGAGACCGATGACCTCGCTGTTCGGTTTCTTCCCCCAAACAACCCAACCCCCAACCCGTCGCCGCTAGAACCCAGAGCATCAGAACGAACCGACACAGGGACTTAATGAGGCAGAGATACGCGGTGGTATGTTTCATCACTGCTTAATCTTGGCACGAGAAGTACGTAGTATTCCACACAGCGCTCCGTAACAACAAGAGGTGTAGAATTTAGTATACTAACAAGATAAAAAAAGAATGCCTCCCCCCACGAACCATGGACCTTGCCGTTGGTGGGAAGGCTTGCGTGCCTCGGGGATACAGATAGCCGTACCATAGGTGCAACTATATGTTGAGAGGCCAGACATACGTGTGGTTCCTGAAGAGGGGCAGCAGCCTTTTCAGTAGTTGCAGGGGCAACAGTCTGGATGATTGACTGATCTGGCCTTGTAACACAACCAAAACGGCCTTGCTGTGCTGGTACTGCGAACGGCTGAAAGCAAGAGGAAACTACGGCCGTAATTATTCCCGAGGGCATGCAGCTTTACTGTATGGTTTAATGATGATGGCGTCCTCTTGGGTAAAATATTCCGGAGGTAAAATAGTCCCCCATTCGGATCTCCGGGTGGGGACTACTCAAGAGGATGTCGTTATCAGGAGAAAGAAAACTGGCGTTCTACGGATCGGAGCGTGGAATGTCAGATCCCTTAATCGGGCAGGTAGGTTAGAAAATTTGAAAAGGGAAATGGATAGGTTCAAGTTAGATATAGTGAGAATTAGATAAGTTCGCTGGCAAGAGGAACAAGACTTCTGGTCAGGTGACTACAGGGTTATAAATACAAAATCAAATAGGGGTAATGTAGGAGTAGGTTTAATAACGAATAATAAAATAGGAATTCGGGTAATCTACTAGTGAACGCATTATTGTGGCCAAGATGGATACGAAGCCCACGCCTACCACAGCAGTAAAAGTTTATATGCCAACTAGCTCCGCAGATGACGAAGAGAATGATGAAATGTATGACGAGATAAAAGAAATTATTCAGATAGTGAAGGGAGACGAAAATTTAATAGTCATGGGTGACTGGAACTCGACAGTTAGAAAAGGAAGAGAACGAAACGTAGTAGGGGAATATGGAATGGGAGTAAGAAATGAAAGAGGAAGCCGCCTGGCAGAATTTTGCACGGAGCATAACTAAATCATAACTAACACTTGGTTCAAGAATCATAAAAGAAGGTTTTATACATGGAAGAAGCCTGGAGATGCTGGAAGGTATCCAATAGATTATATAACGGTAAGACAGAGATTCAGGAACCAGGTTTTAAATTGTAAGACAATTTCCAGGGGCAGATATGGACACTGACCACAATCTATTGGTTATGAACTGTAGATTAAAACTGAAGAAACTGCAAAAAGATTGGAATTCAAGGAGATGGGACCTGGATAAACGTAGAGAACCAGAGGTTCTGGAGACTTTCAGGGAGAGAATTAGGGAACCATTGACAGAAATGGGGGAAAGAAGTACAGTAGAAGAAGAATGGGTAGCTCTGAGGGATGAAGTAGTGAAGGCAGCAGAGGATCAAGTAGTAGAAATCCTTGGATAACAGAAGAAATATTGAATTTAATTGATGAAAGGAGGAAATATAAAAATGCAGTAAATGAAGCAGGCAAAAAAGGAATACTAATGTCTCAAAAATAAGATCGACAGGAAGTGCAAAATGGCTAAGCAGGGATGGCTAGACGACAAATGTGAAGGGTGTAGAGGCTTATCTCACTAGGGGCAAGATAGATACTGCCTACAGGAAAATTAAAGAGACTTTTGGACAAGAGAGAGCCACTTGTATGAATATCAAGAGCTCAGATGGAAATCCGGTAATAAGCAAAGAAGGGAAAGCAGGAAGATGGAAGGAGTATATAGAGGGTCTGTACAAGGGCGATGTTCTTGAGGACAATATTATAGAAATGGAAGAGAATGTAGATAAAGATGAAATAGGAGATGTGATACTGCGTGAAGAGTTTGACAGAGCACTGAAAGACCTAAGTCGAAACAAGGCTCCGGGAGTAGACAACATCCCATTAGAACTAATGCCAGCCTTGGGAGGGCCAGGCCTAACAAAACTCTACCATCTAGTGAGCAAGACGTATGTGATACAGGCGAAATACCCTCAGACTTCAAGAAGAACATAATAATTCCAATCCCAAAGAAAGCAGGTGTTGACAGATGTGAAAATTACCGAACTATCAGTTTAATAAGCCACAGCTGCAAATCACTAACACACATTCTTTACAGACGAATGCAAATACTGGTAGAAGCCAACCTTGGGGAAGATCAGTCTGGATTTCATAGAAATGTTGGAACACTTGATGCAATACTGACCCTACGACTCATCTTAGAAAATAGATTAAGGAAAGGCAAACCTACGCTTCTAGCATTTGTAGGCTTAGAGAAAGCTTTTGACAATGTTGACTGGAATACTCTCTTTCAAGTTCTGAAGGTGGCAGGGAATGTACAATTTGTACAGAAACCAGATTGCAGTTAGAAGAGTCGAGGGACATGAAAGGGAAGCAGTGGTTGGGAAGGGAGTAAGACAGGGTTGTAGACTATCCCCGATATTATTCAATCTGTACGTTGAACAAGCAGTAAAGGCAACAAAAGAAAAATTAGGAGTAGGAATTAAAATCCATTGAGAAGAAATAAAAACTTTGAGGTTCGCCGGTGACATTGTATTTCTGTCAGAGACAGCAAAGGACGTGGAAGAAAACCTGAACGGAGGATATAAGATGAACATCAACAGAACCAAAACGAGGATAATGGAATGTAGTTGAATTAAATCGGGTGATGCTGCGGGAATTAGATTAGGAAACGAGAGGCTTAAAGTGGTAAATGAGTTTTGGTATTTGGGGAGCAAAATAACTGATGATGGTCGAAGTAGAGAGGATATAAAATGTAGACTGGCAATGGCAAGGAAAGCGTTTCTGAAGAAGAGAAATTTGTTAACATCGAGTATAGATTTACGTATCAGGAAGTCGTTTCTGAAAGTATTTGTTTGGAGTGTAGCCATGTATGGAAGTGAAACGTGGACTATAACTAGTTTGGACAAGAAGAGAATAGAAGCTTTAGAAATGTGATGCTACGGAAGAATGCTGAAGATCAGATGGGTAGATCACATAACTAATGAGGAGACATTGAGTAGAATTGGAGAGAAGTGAAATTTATGGCACAACTTGACTAGAAGAACGGATCGGTTGGTAGCGCATGTTCTGAGGCATCAAGGGACCACCATTTTAGTATTGGAGGGCAGCTTGGAGGGTAAAAATCGCAGAGGGAGACCAAGAGATCAACACACTAAACAGATTCAGAAGGATCTAGATTGCATTAGGTACTGGGAGACGAAGAAGCTTGCACAGGATAGAATTAGCACGGAGAGCTGCATCAAACCAGTCTCTGGACTGAAGACCACAACAACAACATCATCTATGAAACAGTACAAAGTGTGGATGTTATGTGATGAATCTTCATGCAACTTGAATGTTCGTACATACAGGTACCATCATTTTCATTTTATTCGCAACAGAAATACTTTTTCAGGGTAAAACCGTGCGAAGTAGTGCAGTAGTAGCGCAATGAATTTGCCTTCGGGAGGAGGTGATTACAGTTGCCGTCCGGCTTCCTGATTTAGGTTTTCTATGGTTTCCCTGATTCGCTTAAGGCAAACGCCAGGATGACTGCTGCGAAAAGGATTCGACGAAAACCTTTCGCCTTCCTTCCTAGTCCAAAGCTAATGCTCAGTCTCGAATAGTCTCGTCTCCTACCTTCTCAGTAAAAGCAAGGGACACACTAGGCTTTGTTTCGTAGAAGCAGCTATATAATCTTGAAGGCACAAGTTTAAAAAAAAATCGTGTGGCACTACGGCCTGGTGCAAGTCTTGCAGTTGGACGCCACTTCGATGACTTGCTTGTCCTTAAAACCAACGGCAACCGGTTTTCCCCGTACGGTCACCCATCCTAGTACTTGCCGCGTCCAACGTTACTTAACTGCGGTGATAGGGCGGGAACCGATGTTACCAAGGTGGCAAGGCCTCTGTCAAATGATTATCCGTGACAATTCTTTAATATGGGTGATATGCATTGTGTTGTCTTGATTCGTGTTAAATCCACTGTTACATTAGAAACATGATTCTTTCCTCTCTCTCACTTTCGTTATCTGCATTGATCTGTAGAGGACTTAGTGATTAAGTTAGTCACTTCTGCCGATTATTAAATCTGTTGGAACTACGTAATATACTTCCGCTGATGTTACATGGGATACGAACGTATGATAATGTGTCAGCATGAAAGAGGCCGCATTAAAATTTTTCTATTACGAGCAGGACTACCTCCTATCGTCCATCCACCTCTGCCTCCCTCACCTATCCCCTTCTAGCAAGTTCACTGAGAATAAAGTAAGAACGCATTGTCCGTAGAAATAACACACACTCTCGTACACACCACCATTTGGTGAGTATCGTTTGCACGAGGGTGAGATTAGCGATGGCCCAAGACATTATATTCAATATGTAAAAAATGACACACAGAGTAACCTGAGTAAGTATCAGATAATGATTCGTGTTGTTGTTGTTTCAACCTACTCCTGCTTGAACATTCCTTCTGTATTCAATCTTTGGTCTCCCTCTACAGTACAATTACTATCTCCGAAACATACTGCCCTCCATGACATAATCAGCGATTCCTTGATGCCAGAAGTCAACCGATTTCTTATCTCTGTTTAGACGTTTTATCCCCAGTTCGATGCATTACCTCCTCATCTAGCTATCTGATTTACCCATCTGACCTTCAGAGTTCTTCTCTAGCAACATATTTCAAAAATTTCTGTCCTCCTTGCCTAAACTTTTTGTATCCTCCATGTTTCACTTCCCTTCAGGGCTACGCTGCACACACACCTTCAGATAAGACTTCCTACCACTTAAACGTTAGATGTTAACGAGTTTCTCTTTTTAAGAATAGCTTTTGTTGATATTACCGGTCTGTATTTTATAACATCTCTAATTCGGAAATTATTTATTTTACTTCCCAAGCAGCGAAACTAATCTTCTACGTTTAGTTTCTTATTTTCCAATTTAATGACACCCACCTCACGTGATTCAAACCGCCCAAATTAAATTCGTTTTACTTCTGATGATATTCATCTTATAGTCTCTTTTCGAGACACCATCCATTCTGTTCGACTGACCTTCCAAGTTTTTTGCTGTCTGACAGATAATATAACCATCACCTGTGTTCGACGTCAGCGTGCAATAATCACTCACAGACCGCTGGTGGCAGGACTAGCAGAAGGCGATATGTAAAATGTGTCATGGAGACGCGGAAAAATAGTGCAGTCGTTGTTGTAATGCGGAAACGAACGACATGTAAGAAATGGATAAGTTAGTAAACCGATCGCATGCGGCTGTGGTTCAGTATATCATGGGTGGCAAAGTGGCGCTATCGAAGACTGACTCCGAGACAACTGTTGTGCAAAACTGGCCATATGTGACATGGGTGGACGACGGCTGCGGAGACCTGTACGGGCGAATAGATGTGCAACTGCTGAGTAAATGACAGCCAGATGAACGAAGGGCCTATCAACAGTGTCTCCTAAACGACCGTTGTAGCATATTTCAACTGAAAATGCTATATTCTCTTTTCTCTGTGAGGTACTGGATGGTCTAAACAAAAAGTTTCGAACGCTTGGCGAATTTTTTGATTTAACAAAGGCATTTGACTGTGTTGTTCTCTCAATATTGCTCCAGAAGTTAGACCATTACGGAATAAGGGGAGTAGCTCACAATTGGTTCACCTCTTACTTTAGCAACAGGCAGCAAAAGGTCATTATTCATGATGTTGATAATGGCTGTAATGTTGGATCTGAGTGGGGTGCCGTCAAGTGGGGGGTGTCCCAGGGATCAGTGTTGGGGCCGCTCCTGTTCCTTATTTATGTAAATATGCCCTCTAGTATTATGGGTAACTCGACAATATTTCTGTTTGCTGATGACACTAGCTTGGTAGTAAGGGATGTTGTGTGCAACATTGACTCGGTTTCAAGTAGTGCAGTACGTGACCTCAGTTCATGGCTTGTAGAAAATAAACTAACGTTAAATCACAGTAAGACTCAGTTTTTACAGTTTCTTACACACAATTCAACAAAACCTGACGTTTTAATCTCACAGAAAGGGCATATGATTAGTGAAACTGAACAGTTCAAATTCCTAGGTGTTCAGATAGATAGTAAGCTGTCGTGGAAAGCCCACGTTCAGGATCTTGTTCAAAGACTTAATACTGCCATTTTCACTATTCGAACGGTATCGAAAGCGAATGATGCTTCGACACGTAAATTAGTCTACTTTGCTTATTTTCATTCACTTATGTCGTATGGTATTATGTTTTGGGGTTACTCTTCCCAGTCTGGAAGGATATTTTTGGCTCCGAAACGGGCGGTTCGGGCAATAAGTGGTGTGAGTTCACGAACCTCTTGTCGACCTCTGTTCACGAGTCTGGGTATTTTGACATTGGCCTCTCAATATGTATATTCCTTATTGTCGTTTCTTGTTAACAATATTAGTTTATTTCCAACAACAAGCAGCTTTAACTAGGTTAATACTCGGCAGGAATCAAACCTCCATTTGGATCGGACTTCCTTAACTCTCGTGCAAAAAGGTGTGCAGTGTACTGCTGCATCCATTTTCAATAAGCTGCCACTCGAATTCAAAAATCTTAGCAGTAATCCACGCGTTTTCAAATCGAAACTGAAGAGTTTTCTCATGAGTCACTCCTTCTATTCTGTCGAGGAGTTCCTTGAAAAATTAAGATGATTCTCATTGTATTGCTGATAGCGTTTGCTTAAACTTATGGACTGATTTTCTTTCAGGTTCATGAACATTTATTTTTATGTTATTACTTTTCAAATGGTTCAAATGGCTCTGAGCACTATGGGACTTAACTTCTTTGGTCATCACTCCCCTAGAACTTAGAACTACTTAAACCTAACTAACCTAAGGACATCACACACATCCATGCCCGAGAGAGGATTCGAACCTGGGGCCAGAGTGGTCAAGCGGTTCCACACTGAAGCACCTATAACCGCACTGCCACTCCGGCCGGCGAGTGGCGACAGGTGGCCTTTCCAGACGAGTCACGTTTAATGCTCCATCGGGCAGAGGGCCATTGGCGTGTGCGGCATGAAACATCTGAAAGTAAACACCTGGAGGAATGAACGTTGTGGTCTGGGAAATCTTTTTATGGCACTTCCTGGTTGACCTCGTTATTCTGGAAGGTACAATGGACCAACACACAAGTATGCTCCTATTCTTGGGGACCATATTCAGCTCTATATAGTTCGTTTCTCCTCGGAACGATGGCATCTACCAGCAGAACAATGCAACGTGTCACACGGCTCGTAGTACACGTACGTGACTTGAAGAGCGCCGGGATGAGTTTACCGTACTGACCTGGTCACCGAACTCCCCGGATTTGAACCCAGTCGAGAATCAGTGGGATCTCTTCGATCGAGGTGTTCGCGCCATGGATCCTCAACCGACAAACCTAGCGCAGCTGGCAACGGCACTTAACCGGCATGGCTCTACATCCCTCTCGGTACCTTAAAGAGCCTCGCTGAGCCTCTTCTGCACATCTCGCAGCAGTTATAACTGCAAAATGTGGTTATTCAGAGTTTTGAAAGGGGTCACATTAATGTGACTGTGTAGTGTACAATGTCATCGACATATCCTAAAGTTTTCTTCTTCTTCTTCTTCTTCTTTTCGCTGATTTTTAATTACCTTTTAAAATTTCTCCTTTGTTTCCTTCACGGCTTTCCCAATGTACTGACTGGATAACATCGGGGATAGATAGCATAACTGCCTCACTCCCTTCTTAAATTTCATCTACTTTTCATATAGCTGCTGTCTGGTTTATGTAGAAGTTGTAACATTTCGCTCCGTGTATTTTGTCAGTGCTACTTTCATAATTTTAGGGTGTGTAGTCCAGACAATACCGTCAGAAGCTTTCTCTAAATCTTCAGATGCCATAAACGTGGGTTTGCCTTCCTTCAATCTAAGTCATAGGGTCTCAATATTGTCTCGTTTGCTGCACATTACATACAAACTTAAATAACAAAGTGCAGAAAGCAATAAATGTTTATAAAGACTAGCGATATCTGTTTCGAGGTGCGACTCGGAGTTGTGGACAACACGAAAGCAAGATAGAACGCGTATTTAGGTCACAGAAATGAAATAATTTGAGGCGCTAAAAAAGTTGTAGTCTGACTGATCATGTAAGAAAGAAGACATCGGAACTGAACTGAGAATTGACTCATGTAATAGCTTAATAAAAAAAGATTAAAATGGCTAGAACTTATAGATAGGACGCCAAAATGACTAAGAAAAGAAGTACTGAGCTGCAAACCACAACGAAAAAGAGATCTCTAAAGTACACGTAAAAGATCGTCGGGCGAAGCTCTGTGCTGTGCAGTGCAATGCAGTGAAGTGACGTGAACAAGTGGCGGAAGGAAAATTAAAATAAATAAAATTTAAGATCCTGTCGACGACAAAACTGTTAGTTCCAGAAAACGTATTTTTATTAATATGTGGCCCACTTCATTCCGCCAAGTCTATCGTAATTATTGCTATGTTGACTATTCTCAATTATTCGCTACAGAAAACAGCTGTAATTTATGTGATCACTCTATGTAACTGATACTGAATCCTACTTTCTCTCCAGTCCTTCATATTTCCGAACGAATACCTCTTTAAAGAAATCGCACACTTTCTCGCAAGTGCTGAATTGGCTAATAGTACTAAAATTCAACTAATGTGAAAATATCGACGCTGTGCTCGGCAGGTATACTGGCCATCTGCTCTGGGTCCAGCGTTCTTGCCTACGCCCGTTTTGTACCACTTCCAAAACAAAACAAAAAAGCAACAAGACAAAAAAGAATTTTCAAATGTGAGTGAAATCTTATGGGACTTAACTGCTAAGGTCATCAGTCCCTAAGCCTACACACTACTTAACCTACATTATCCTAAGGAGAAAAACACACACACACACACACACACACACACACGCCCGAGGGATGACTCGAACCTCCGCTGGGATCAGCCACACAGTCCATGTCTGCAGCGCCCAAGACCGCTCGGCTAATCCCGCGCGGCGCAACAAGACAAGACAAGACAATGCCCAAATTCCTTGTTTCGATTACCTAATATCACCTGTGTTTTACGTAGCTCTTTCTGATCAGTCGCAATGTGTCTTGCAGAGAAACTCAGATAAGACTGGCTCTTCCATTCCCTGTACATCTACTGTACTCTCACGCACGCTGTTGCAGGCAGGCATGGAGCCGACCTTCTTGTGTACATGATATTCTGCCCTCCCTCTCTCCCTCCCTCCCTCCCTCCCTCCCTCCCTCCCTCCCTCCCTCCCTCCCTCCCTCCCTCCCTCCCTCCCTCCCTCCCTCCCTCCCTCCCTCCCTCCCTCTCTCTCTCTCTCTCTCTCTCTCTCTCTCTCTCTCTCTCTCTCTCTCTCTCTCTCTCTCTCTCTCTCTCTCCCTTTCTTTCTCTCCTTCCTTCCTTCCTTCCTTCTTTCTTTCTTTCCTCCGTGTCTGTTTCTCCACCTCACGATGTGTTCGACTGTGGGCTGAGAAGTCAACAAGAGGCGAAAAGCATTTGGCGTAACTTGGCTCCAGGTCCGTCACAACACCTTAAAATCAGATTCTCACAGATAATTCCACTCATACTACCTTTACCATAACTGCTGCATACATTTTTCCCATGAAATCATTGGTAAATCGTACTCATAATTCCGTCTCGGTCGTTGCTTAGTAATCTCCTTTCCCACCACTTCATGACATGTTACGAAATTCATATATCAAATTCTTTCAGTATAACGTGGTATATGGTGAAGTATGAGAGGCTATCCAGTCGCAAAGATGCTTCGCTGCCACTGGAATGCCAATTTTGATAGAATTATTGCCACACACACACACACACACACACACACACACACACACACACACACACACACACACACACACACACACACACAGGGGAGAGAGAGAGAGAGAGAGAGAGAGAGAGAGAGAGAGAGAGAGAGAGAGTAATGGATACATAATAACATCTATCACAGTTGTGAATACTCATTGCCAGATAACCACCATATACACCACGGGGATATCATGGGATAGCTACATGCGCATATACAGATGGCGGTAGCATGGCGCACGCTAGGAATAAAAGGACAGTGCATTGATGGAGCTGTCATTTGTACTCAGGTGATTCATGTGAAAACACTTCCTACGTACGCTGCATGAAGGAAATTAACAGACTTGAATGCGAAATGATAGTTGGATCTGGACACATGGGATACTCCATGTCACCAACCGTTAGGGAATTCAACATTAAGAGACCCAGTGTCAAGAGAGTCCCTCATGCAAGTTCTGTCAGGGACAGATCTGGAGATCCTGCTGATCATGGGCATATCTCAACATCACGCAGACAGTTCACAGTGACAGATGCCATGTGTGGACGAGTTTTGTCCTGCTGAAAAATGTCTCCAAGATCCTGTGGCATGAGAAGCAACAAATGAGGATGCAAGATGTCCTTCACATGTATGTACACTCCTGGAAATGGAAAAAAGAACACATTGACACCGGTGTGTCAGACCCACCATACTTGCTCCGGACACTGCGAGAGGGCTGTACAAGCAATGATCACAGGCACGGCACAGCGGACACACCAGGAACCGCGGCGTTGGCCGTCGAATGGCGCTAGCTGCGCAGCATTTGTGCACCGCCGCCGTCAGTGTCAGCCAGTTTGCCGTGGCATACGGAGCTCCATCGCAGTCTTTAACACTGGTAGCATGCCGCGACAGCGTGGACGTGAACCGTATGTGCAGTTGACGGACTTTGAGCGAGGGCGTATAGTGGCCATGCGGAAGCCGGGTGGACGTACCGCCGAATTGCTCAACACGTGGGGCGTGAGGTCTCCACAGTACATCGATGTTGTCGCCAGTGGTCGGCGGAAGGTGCACGTGCCCGTCGACCTGGGACTGGACCGCAGCGACGCACGGATGCACGCCAAGACCTTAGGATCCTACGCAGTGCCGTAGGGGACCGCACCACCACTTCCCGGCAAATTAGGGACACTGTTGCTCCTGGGGTATCGGCGAGGACCATTCGCAACCGTCTCCATGAAGCTGGGATACGGTCCCGCACACCTTCAGGCCGTCTTCCCCTCACGCCCAACATCGTGCAGCCCGCCTCCAGTGGTGTCGCGACAGGCGTGAGTGGAGGGACGAATGGAGACGTGTCGTCTTCAGCGATGAGAGTCGCTTCTGCCTTGGTGCCAATGATGGTTGTATGCGTGTTTGGCGCCGTGCAGGTGAGCGCCACAATCAGGACTGCATACGACCGAGGCACACAGGGCCAACACCCGGCATCATGGTGTAGGGAGCGATCTCCTACACTGGCCGTACAGCTCTGGTGATCGTCGAGGGGACACTGAATAGTGCACGGTATATCCAAACCGTCATCGAACCCATCGTTCTACCATTCCTAGACCGGCAAGGGAACTTGTTGTTCCAACAGGACAATGCACGTCCGCATGTATCCCGTGCCACCCAACGTGCTCTAGAAGGTGTAAGTCAACTACCCTGGCCAGCAACATCTCCGGATCTGTCCCCCATTGAGCATGTTTGGGACTGAATGAAGCATCGTCTCACGCGGTCTGCACGTCCAGCACGAACGCTGGTCCAACTGAGGTGCCAGGTGGAAATGGCATGGTAAGCCGTTCCACAGGACTACATCCAGCATCTCTACGATCGTCTCCATGGGAGAATAGCAGCCTGCATTGCTGCGAAAGGTGGATATACACTGTACTAGTGCCGACATTGTGCATGCTCTATTGCCTGTGTCTATTTGCCTGTGGTTCTGTCAGTGTGATCATGTGATGTATCTGACCCCAGGAATGTGTCAATAAAGTTTCCCCTTCCTGGGACAATTAATTCACGGCGTTCTTATTTCAATTTCCAGGAGTGTATGTATGGAGCTGAGGACCTAGAAACGACGGAGAGGCTTCGTCCCCGCCGTAGCCCTCGGTAGTACACAACCCCACAAGTCTAGAGCAGTCCACTCACCCCACCGCCGCCCCACCCCGAACCCAGGGTTATTGTGCGCTTTGGCCTCCAGTAGAAGACTCATTCCAGACGAGCGTAACCCCAGTGTTCGTGCGGTACACTAATCATGGTGCACGCGTATGTGGGAACAGTGCTTGCGCAGCAATCGGCGACATAGTGTAACTGAGGCGGAATAAGGAGAACCAGCCATCATTCGCTGAGGCAAATGGGAAACCGCCTTAAAAACCATCCACAGGCTGACCGGCACACCGGACCGCGACAGTAACCCGCCGGGCGGCTTCGTGCTGGGGACCGACATGCCTTCCCGCTCGGGAAGCAGTGCGTTAGACAGCACGACTAGAGAGTCGGGCCGTCCTTGACATAGCACTGTGTCAAATGCTACCAGTCGTGACCATACGTCGTACCTGATGGCTCCCCACATCAGGGCGGCGTGAGCAGCAGTGCTGTGCCTCTCCAAAACAATGGAAAAATAGGACCTCTCAGCAGGTCGCCGCCGTACTAGTCGACGTTGGTCATCCAGGGTAGTCCAGAACTAAGGTTCATCGCCGAACATATTGCGACGCCATCCATTAGCATTCCCTGCTTCAATCACGGCACCACTCCAAACAAAGCTGTTTGTGTTGTGTTAAAAGCAGCCTATTCATGGGACGGTAATTCCCTAGTCCGGCTGCTGATAGTCTCTGATGACTGGTGTCTGTGTCACAAAATGATGCAGGGAATCCATTACTTGTTCTCAGGTGACCGGTACAGATGTGAAGTGTGACAATGTGACTGGTGCAAAATACGGTGATCCTCGTGGTGGCCAGAAGTGGCAGACCGGAACCTTGGCGACGAGTATCCTTGCTTTCGTGTTCCCGTGCAGGCCAACATTCAACATTGGACCACTCACATCTGAGTGCTCCACAAACCTGGTATTGGACCAGGAAACCAAATGACACACATAGTGAGGCCCCTTTCAAACTTTATCATGCTCTGATAACGCTGTCTCAGACGAGTATGCAGCATTTCTACATCCTTAATAGTGATCGGCCAACATCTGACGCTGTACAGTCCTCTTATGCGCCCTACCAGATCTGGTAACTACACTAAACTCCCAACAACACTAAGCCCAAACCACATTAAACCCGAAACCCACGAAAAACGAACCACACTGAAGTTGAACCACACTGAAGTTGAACCACAGAATGGCCCCTAGATTACATTAATACCTGTCACAGAAAATTGTAGCTTTAATCCTTTACATAATTACTGATGTTGTGCACGTATACTTACTTACATTGACGTCTGACCATGTCTTCTGGGTGTATCAATTTTTTGTCATGCACTGTTATTCTATAGATAAAACCGAAAATTCATGTTTATACGAGCAAATAGAAGTAGTTGTGGTAAAGACATACTTCAGCTTGAGATTCACTGGAGGAATCTAGTCGAAATGTAATTCAACTAAAAAAAAAAAGTAGCATACAAAACGCTCGTCTGACGGGTCCTTGAGGAAACTCGGCAGTTTGGGATCCTTACCAGGTAGGATTAATAGAAGGGTAGATAAATCTAAACAAGAGCGGCGCGTTTCCTGACTGATGCGTACAGCAAATACGAGAGTGTCAGAAGGATGTTACATACACTCTACAGGAGACACGTTTCGCAGACTGGAGGGGTATACTGTTAAAAAATTAAAGAGGCTTAAGTACCAAGAACTAAGGCAACATATTATTTCCTCCCAAATCTCTCAAAATGACTGTGATGGAAGAATTAGAAAAATTAGAGTTCACAGCCTTCCTTCCCCAAGTAATGATGTTGCGCAGTGGTAAGACACTGAAGACACATTCGAGAGAATAGGGATGCCATTCCCCGTCCGACCAATCTAATTTTGGTTTTCAGCCGTTTTTCTAAATAGCTTAATTCGTAAGTCGGGATGGTTGTTTTTTTTGGAACAGTAGTCTTCCTTGCTTTTGCCGTGCACCAGATGTGAATGGGACAGAATGGGAGGGCCTAAGGCCGTGTCCTACGTGAGCGACAGAAGCGACCGACAACGCGCGAGAGCCGGAATCGCGACATTCTTGCTACAGTCCTGCGATCGAGCGACAAACTACCGCAAGCTCCGATCAGCTATTTCCGAAACATGGCGCCCACAAATCGTACAATGATGTTGTTGCTCGAAAGTACAGCAGAAAAATTAATTGAAAATTAGGAAAGTAAGACGTCAAAGCAGCGCTGTACATGAAATCTACAAAACGAGGAGTCACCATGGCGAATTCCATCATTTATGTTGTGAGTTACGACGATCACCAAACACATTTTTTTAATATACGAGAATGAACATACATACCTTCGATTATCTCGTCAGTGGTTTAAAGATGTGTATTTCGCATGCAACCACCAACTTTCAGCGGCCAATAAGCATGGAAGAAAGGCTGATAATTCAACTAATGTAAGTTACTACTATATACTAGTATGTGCTTTCAAAATGTAACATGAGCTGTGTAGCACTCGATTTTTGTTTTGCGCTTTTTTACTAATTTACTTCTTTCAAATCAGTGCTAGTGGAGATTATGTGTAAATTAACGTCGACAATAAAGAATGTTCTAAGAATTATGGCAAAATCATTACATACTTGATAAATTCACAGTGTAAAGTACCAAACTATTCTTTGCTAGTGTGACTGTCATAAACGATTATTTATTCATTGCCTGTGGACGCTAGCTTACAATTTTCTGTTGAGAGGATAGGATGTGTTATACAAGTTCATAGGCGCACAGATTAAGACAGATGAACATCTCTGTTCTGACTGCATTTACCATGTTACTTTACAATTTATATGTAATGAAGAAAAGAGGATTATTTTTTTACAGGCACTTATGACGTTACTCCACATTTTCTATCACACCATAAAAGTTAAATCTGTTTAAAAATTCATTCTTTTTCTTCCTTTATTGATTTGATAGCTTAATAAAAAAAACCTTTTGCCTGCTTAAACTGGAAAAGTCACTGTCAGTTTGAGATTTTGCTGTGTTATGTGATAATTTTCGTTTCTTCTTATGTAGTCATGGGTCTACATTTTTATGTAGGAGTAGTTTCACTTACTCGCATTGCACAAATAACTGATTTTTTTGTGTATATACACCCCATTGCTCTTTTCTGAGTTTTAAACATTCGTAAGCATGTATCTTGTACACTTCCTCATGTGTGAACTGACTAGGACAGATGTGGGAATACAGTTCCACTGTACATTGTCCTGAGAACTTTATCATGCACAATGTATTCTGTTTTGTACATGAAACTCTGGGTCTTTGCCTTATATGAAATAAAGAAAGGCAACCATTCACCTACAGATGACTAGGGTGTGGGGAATAGACGTTTTTTAAACCTTGTATGTGTCTATACTCTAGCCATCAGCCATCTATAGATAAGTGGTTCCCTTCTTTTATTTTATGTATTATTCCATCCAGGAATTTCTATTGTGTGTTTATCTTTTTTCATAGTACATATGTCCTTCCCCATGTCAAATGCTTATCTATAACAATTCATAAAAAAGTGTGCTTTTTATTTCTTTAATTGTGTCCATTGACTTAAATATACACATTCCACTGTTTTAGTTTTGAGCACTACATACACACATTGATTTATAAAATGATAGTTTTGTACTAGATACCAGTTTATACATTCAATAGTTAGTAGTACTTCCTTTTACTTCGCTTTATAACATCATCTGCTGCAGTTACAAAATATCTGTTAAAGGTGCTTGCTATTTCTAAAAGATCTACATCACTAGGGCTATCCTCTACCCTTTTTGTTACTTTTTCAATTTTCATTTATAAAGGAATGTAAGTCTTTTTGAGTAATTATCTCCTTTGTCTACTGCCATGTTAATGAATAACGTTTTTGTTTCTCTGCTGAAACTGCAGTCATCTGTCTTTTATTTTGTACAAAGTATAATATGCATCAGCGTTTCATCGCTTAGAGAGGTCTTAACACATTTTCAATTTATTTGTTGTGTTGTGTACCTTACCAGTCACCCATCATTTTCTCTTTATGATACTAGTTTATCACCCTTTTGATAACAAGAAATAAGTGTCTGTAGAGAAAGCTATTATTATAGGTTACCTGTTCCAATTTAAGACATACTACTTTTACAAAGTAAAAACTGTATAAAAACAAAAATTCATTCTTCCTTCAGGTAGTATGCAACGGGAGTGTCATTTCGCGCGCTCTCCTATTCCTTCAGGGTTGGTAAAACAACAGTGGCAAATATTGTGAAGCAAGTCTCATGAGCTCTGTGGTTATATTTCCAACCAATACATATGCCACAACCAACAGAAGAGTATTTTGCCAATACTGCAAAGGACTTTCTGGAAAAATGGCAGTTTCGAAGAAATTGCATTGGCAGTATAGATGGGAAACACATCAGAATTAGCAGCCCCCCAAATTCGGGAAGTCAATATTTCAATTATAAAAATTACTTTTCAATAGTTCTGTTGTCAGTAACGGATGCCAAACATAGATTTGCTGTAATTGATGTTGGTGCATATGGAAGAGACAGTGATGGGGGTGGAGTATTCAGTAATTCAGTATTCCATAGGAAAATTGAATCAAATGGATTAATTTTGCCTGGGGAATCATTCCTGTCAAATTCGAACGTGAAAGTACCACATGTGTTTGTTGGAGATGAAGTGTTTTCAGTGAGGTCATACTTAATGAGACCATACCCAGGAAGAAATTTACCTGCTGAAAAGGCAGTCTTTAATGAAAGGCTTTCAAGAGCAGGGAGAGTTGTTGAATGATCATTTGAAATTCTCTCCTCAAAATGGAGAATCTTGACGAAACCAATAGAAACGGATTCGGACAATGCAATACCCATTGTGAAAGCAACAACTATTCTGACAGTCTCAGGTAGCACCTGAAGAAGGCAACGAGTTACTTGGCCGAAATATTGTGCCAGAGCGACACAAATATCCGGCTGTAGACCTGATTATTGCACATGTCAAGATCTCGTCGGGAAAGCCCGAAAAGTTACAATATTACTATTATTATTGACAAAGAAGGTGTTGACCCCCCATTTAACACAGTCACTGAGTCAAGGGTGGGAACAAATATTCGCAGCTCAGTGAGGTTAAATTCTTCACGTCGAGAGGCAACAAATATCAGAAATGAGTTTTGTGATTATTTTAATAGTGTACAAAATGGGAATTTGGAATAAACATTTAAATACATATTTTCATTACTAACGAGTGCATAAATATATATCTTCACAAACATATTATCAATGAAGAAAACTGTTAGTGCTTTGAATTCATGAGAATGTTCATGTCCATCTTTGTATTATTTTCCACAGTGTCATTCTATATGATGATTGAATGAGACTGTGAAACAGCTACTGACGATGGGCAATACTGAACAGAAAGATAAACACTGGATACCTCCTGGCACTAAAGTATCTTGTGGGGAGAGAAAAGCTCACTATAATCCAGTGGCTATAAACACAGAACCCAGAAATAAGAAATGGAATAAAGATCCTTGTACAGACAGTGCATGTACCAACAACAGTGTATATCTTGATTTGCTCCACATTCCTGAAGGTTCTAAGTAACACAAAAAGTTTCTATGTCGATGTTAACAAATATAGAGCCAAACTCAAAATATATGTCGAATTTTATTTTCGGTTATGGACATCTCTGCGAAATTTCAGCTATATCCGTAACCCAAAACTAGCGGGCTCGCGTGGTTAATCAATTAGCTCTAGATAATGATTATTGAAATGATACGCTACAAATGCCCAGGCGCCTCATACATGATGCACGTCGTGGGGAGTCTGCGAGGCGTTTCAAGCCCCATAATTAGTAACAACTCACGCACTGTTACTGACAAGGCCAACATGTAGGACACTTCAGAGTGTGTGTGTGTGTGTGTGTGTGTGTGTGTGTGTGTGTGTGTGTGTGTGTGTGTGTGTGTGTGTGTCACCCTCCCCCTCCCCCCTTTTTTACGTCGACTGAGTTTCCTAGTTCTTGAAGCTTTATAAGGAATCTTTCTAAGAGTAGTAAAGCGTCTGCCAGTGCAGTTTTTGAAACAACCCCGTGACGCTCTCCCATGTGTCGAACAAACCTGTGACTATTAATGCTACAGTTCTTTGCATAGATTCCATATCTCCTGTTAGTACTCATTTGGTGTAGGTCCCATAGAAACAATTCTTTCAATTTGTATGAAGACTCTAAAAAAAGTAAGGCATATGATTGAAACTAAATTTTCTTTTAAAATCTTTGGTCGTTTCATTTAATTGTAAATTATTTTTTTCCGAACACCAATTATAGACTAATTTCCAAAAACTGGACCTCTCAGAAAGATTGAGGCAAATGTAACTAAGCTCGGAAGAAGTGCAGAACATTGAACCACCAGTAAGTACCTGAGACTCACACTGATGGTGTGTACTAGACCAGCAGTAGCCTGTATTACGTGAAAGGGTAATGTCCGATTACGTGAAGTTTAATTATTGAAGAACCGTCGAAGTGAATCCGTGAAAACAGTTGCCAGTATGCCACACTGGGGCCATAATGGACAATTGATTTCAACAAAGCTTCAGGCATTAGATTTCTCATAGCTTGAACATTTCAGCTGTTACGAGACACTCTGCTGTGAAGTGACACGTATGTGGAACACGTGGGTAAAATAGGGTCGCGAATCGATCCTCAACCACGTAGTTTACTACACGGTATGACAACCACGTTGCCAGCTTGCCGGTACTCGACTGTATAGCTTCGTTCAGTGGTGGCTCGACATTGAAGCATTGGAATGAATGTGAACCTGTATGTATCAAAGCTCCGACACTGACTCCTACTGTCTACAACGGTGGCACGCGTTTTATCTTCTGACCTTCCATTATCTAGAAACCACAAACGCTTCGTGCTGCAATCAGAACGTCAACACCATCGATGTTGTGCTTAGGGGCAAATGCAAGGTTTTCGGACGACTCATGCTTCAACCTATTCTACGGAGACTATCGTATACTTGTTAACGCTACAATGGTGACCACAGAAGAACTGCTTACGCTGGTGAGCGGCTTCTGGAAAAAACTCAAGTGTAATAGTTTCCTGCGCTGTGGAATTCAACATGCAACCTCGGCTCCTACTAGTTGACGGCAGTAAGGACATCAACCACTATGTCACGAGGATCTTAAAACCAGCAAAACTGTGTCTCCTTGAAGCAACTCTGCATGTCACATTTCAGCAGGACAATGCTCAGACACAACCGGTGTGGGAAATTAGTATTCTTCGAAGACCGACAGGTACCGCCTCTTCAGTGGCCAATACGTTCTCCTAACGTTATTGTCTGATACCGCTGCTTTCGATTCGGCTTAGCGTTACTTTTGTTAGATAGCTGGTTTATTTGTGACCTTCCATCCACGTTAAATATGTGGTGATACTAAAATGTACACTTCCTTAATATTAATATTTTGTGTATTGCCATATAGGTAATCCGTGCTACAAGCTTCATTTCAGGTGCATATATTCATCTTGCGGGGCGGTCAACGACGTGGTGAAAACTTGAAAAAACAGTTTTCATTTTATTTAAAGTCTATGTACAAGTGCATTCAGGCACTGTTTTCTATTCCCTTGGCTAGTAGAAGTGACTGTTTTAAGTTGCTCTTTCCTCAACACAAATATTACATTAAAAACATGGCAACAATGTGAATGTAATAACTTCACAAACAAAAATTTATTAGTAACATAATAATTAAAATAATGAACAGATATGTGCAGATAGTCCATGACTAATAGGCTTAGATTGAAGTTTCGGCTTTCCAATCATCTAAAGGATGTAGAGGCTTTTTCATTATTTCAGAGGAAGTGCATACGAAGTCTTCAACACGGTGTCTGTCATTTTCTATTTACAAACACAGTTGCGCATGAATAGCAGAGAGAGCCATCCAAAATAAGAAATGTAATAGACGAATAATAAAATGTAAATAATACTTACTTCCATTTTCTTATATATGGTACTCTTTGTACAGTTTCTTACGAAAGTTAATTTAAAATTTTCAGTCGCTGGATGACATGACCAATGATGCAGTGCCCCAGAACATCCGACTGAATAAGGACCTAGATATTGATGATCCAACAAGTAAGTGATAAATTATGAAATCATTTAAATATTAAGAAGAAAGTATCTTTCAGCCTCGTCTAATTTCTATTAAATCCTACGAAATGTATTTCACATTTCACAATGAAAATTGAGTTTAAGGAATAATGTTACAGTTCGTGTTGTCACAAATCATGTGATTTCCTTTAGTATATGTTATGTGAGGATTCACGTGCATACTTTTGTCAACCTTTCAGTCATATATGGGAGCTTTCTAGTGGAGCACATTATCGATACTTCTATACATATGGCCGGCCGGATGGGCCGAGCGGTTCTAGGCGCTACAGTCTGGAACCGCGCGACCGCTACGGTTGCAGGTTCAAATCCTGCCGTGGGCATGGATGTGTGTGATGTCCTTAGGTTAGTTAGGTTTAAGTAGTTCTAAGTTCTAGGGGACTGATGACCTCAGAAGTTAAGTCTCACAGTGCTCAGAGCCATTTGAACCATTTTGTATACATATGTGTGTCTTTCATGTCCGTATTCTTACCGACTTCTCAATTGCTCCATTTAGGCAGCACCAGTGAAATCTTTGGTATGACTATGTACATCAACCAAATGGAGAGATGGCACGCTATAGGAAAGGTATAAATTGGGACTGAAAGCAAAAATGCTGAAACAAAACTTAATATCAGAATTGCAGTAATTGGCTCGCTCTATAAAAATATGAGCTATGTTTGCAAATACATAGTGACAATCTGCGCATGGTCTGTAGCTTGTTTGTCACTATAATTTTTCCTTTCTTGTTTTCCATCTAAAATGTCATATCACTGACAGAACAAGTGTGCCGTCAGGTAGTACCTAACACCTACTTAGCAAAAAGAGCTCGTTTGGCCAGTTTGCCTGAGTAGTCTCAGAATCAAGAGAACAGAGGGAATCTTTGAGGGTCTCCCCTTCATATATTCACAAATCATTGCAGGATATTGTGGATCCTTAGAAAGTGTTAAACGATTTTATATTGGATCACTCTTAGTTGAAACTGCTACGTCACACCATGTATCTAAGCTTCTTGGATGCACGGCCTTATGTGATTACCCCGTTGTGGCTGAGTTGTATACCTTCCTTAAATTCTGCGATGGCGTGATTATCTACTCTGATATCATGGAGATGAATCCTGAGGAGTTACGTGAAGAATGGAAAAGCTTGGGTGCCACAGCAGTGCCGAACTATATGACGAGTCAATGACACACTGCAAAAATACTGCAACATTTCTTCTAACCTTCAACTCTCCGGAATTACCTGAAAATATTCTTCCAATCTACATCCGTCTTAAGGTTCGACTGTTTGTTCCCAACCCAATGCAATACTTTAAATGTCAAAGATTTGCTCATATCACAATGGCATATAACGAGAGGGCTACATGTGAAAATTGTGGAGGCACATCTTACGAATCTGCTGGTTCTCGTACGCGTCCTCCGAAATTTATAAACTGCTCTGGGGATCATCCAGTATGGAGGAGGAAGTGAGGGATTTATAACAAGGAAAGGAAAATTCTGGAATTGAAGGTTAAGACACGCATACACTATGGTGAAACAAAAAAGTTTTCAAAGCTACGCAACCTCTGGTGTTTACTACTTCTTTTGCATCGGACCTTAAGAAGCCAGTTGCCAAGTGTGATGCCTCCTCATGAACCCAGACCACAGATGCAAGTCCGAGTAGCTGCACATTTCGGTTTACCAGTTAGAGGAAAAGCTTCACTTAGACCTGGAAACCATTCAAAAGCCGTCAACTCATACCACCGCGCACCATCAGATGTCTACTAAACCGTCCTCTCTACCCACGCAACCAACTCCAACAATTGAGGAATAACATCACGCAAAAAGTCGTTTGAAATCGAAGAAAGTGGCAACAGTACTATTTTATCGGCGAGCACTCCCCCTTGCTGATTATGTTTTTATAGTCGACGATACTGATATCTACATGGAGGAATTGGAGAAGTGTTCATCGTCTAATTTTCCTCCTGACCTCTCGGGTTAATAACCACACGCGTTATATACATTCCACTGCTAGTGCTGCCATCTTCGAGTGGTTATTACCGTTCGTCTCATTAATGTCACGGGACCGTGTATTGAGAACAGTTGCCAGGGTCTGGTGGAGAATGGAACAGACTATACTTCTGATCTGCTCTGTCTTTGACTGTGGAAGTATCGTAAACGGCAGCCGTAGGTAACCTCTAGTGAACTGCGGGCCTGATCACGTACGTAATTAAGTTCGAAGAACGCCTCGTCACATGACGCAACAGCGCAGCTCCTAGCGCATAAAATCAAAACTAGCGCCAGTAACGTAAATGTTTGTGCTAACGAACAGATATGAATGGCACCCCAATACGTCTCTCCAGCAAATTAAGCCTCAAATCACGCATTTTTGACATTACATTGATTTTATTTTCACACATTTTCAGATGTTCGTATTAATTTATACGTCATAAACAGCTGTCGTCAAAACTTCCGTTGCAAAGTTGCAACGACGTTAGTAAAAAAAAAAAGAAAAAAAAATGTTCGCAACATGTAAATAAAAGCAAACATCTGAAGATGGGATGCCAGGCATCTTTAAATGTCATAGTGGACAAATAAATACCTATAAAAGCAGCTGGCTGCAGCTAATTTATTATAAAGAACCTGCAGTTTCATCAGTTGCAGTTTCTATTACGTGCACAACGGACAAGCAATATTTAGTAATGCTAATATGAGAATAGAAGAAAATACGGCATTGAGGTAGGTAATCTCAGTCGGCAAGCAATTAGGAATACCTTTGGGCTTTTTGGTCACAGGTAGGTCATTCCAGTGTTTGAAATTGTGTTAATATTCACAAACACTATTAGCAAGCGTTTTTATTTTTCATTATTTGTCCGAAAATATTTTTGATAACTAATCACATAGGCATGGGTTGTTTCTTTGTCACTAAATAAATTAATCTATCATTTCTTTGTTCATTTTAAAAAGGTTAAAACTCTTGAACTTAGCATTATATTAGTATACACAAGCTGCAAACCCTAGACGACCCGAGTGTCGGCTGAAATATCAAAAATGCGTCCTAGGCGGAGTACAACGCGAGCGCCTCCCTCTCGTCCAAGACTTTCTTCCGCGAACCGGGGTGAAACAAATCGGGGGCCGCCGGTTGCTCATCCATGGTATACGGCAACGCACCGAAATATACTGTATATAAATTTAAACGAACTCCATTATAGGGTGATCCGTCTAACTCTTGGAGCCATGAAATCAACTACCACCAACGCATTGTTAGAGGAAGCTTCCGAAATGCCACTAAAGATATGAAGATATATTTTGTCAGATACATTTCGCTTCAGTCGGTTTTGAATGTATGATTGTACTTCATAAAGGCAGCGACTAAATTCTGGGGGCTAACACAAGCACCTCAACAGAAGTAGCACGCGCGAACTCTTCTGATAGTAAGAACATACGAGAAATGGCGAAATCTCTCCGTTTGATATCTAGAAAATGCAGCCCCAGAGTCATACCTGCAACACGATTTAAGAAGAGGGAAAGACATCAATTACGAACAAGAGTAATTTATTCAACGATATTAGCCATAGTATGTTCGTGTATACAATGATGGCTCTAAAACAGAAGAGGGAGTGGGATATGTATTCTTCAGCCCATTTGCACTTTCACCTGAAACTTCTATCTACACAATGGAGGTACTGGCCATTAGGGAGGCCACTTATTATAGCATACAGATCTTTAAGCTCATATTAGTACTCACGGACTCTTAAATCGTTAGGCAGAAATTACAAAATCCAAAATTCGACAAGTAGACTAATAGATTCTGGATGTATTGGAGGTTGTAACAGAAGCAAGGAAAAATGGCGTAGACATCCACTTGTTACAGATAAAACGAAATTATGGAATTTGATATTACGATGTAGTCGATCACCTAGCAAAGAGGAACATTAGTGAAGGAGAATTACGCCTAACACCAATCCCTTAAGCTAATTTGAAACCTAGGATCAAGAAAGGTGCTTACCAAGACTGGAACCGTAAATAGTGAGCATCTCAGAAATATAAGGCAGACAACTAGCGGCTATACAACAGGACATCTCTCCTCGAACATGGTTCGACTATGTGAAGCTTGGTAGACATCGTGCGACTTCCATCGTTCGAATGAGACTGTGATATGAAAGTTACCTGCATATTTACACCGATCAAAAATTCTAGATTCTGGATACTGGGATGAGGATCAATCTGACATTGTTGACTTGAACACTGGCATGCACTAAATACAAGATGTTCAATAAGTACTACAGAGGAAACTGGTTGCAAGAGGTTTTCTCCGACCTGCAAGTTTAACCTGCGTAGTCTACCGATTTGATGCAAATCAACACAGTTTGATAGCGAAATATTTAAAAGAATCCGATATACACATTTAAACTAAAAACTCATGTGGGTCAAGTACTCTTATCGAATCAGCCCGATTAGAAAAATGCAATGCGTCTTTGTGTATTTGTTTTAAAGTAAGATCTTAACACCGAGGTGACAAAAGCAATGGGATAGCGATATGCTGATATACAGATGGCGGGAGCATAGCGTAAACTAGTATAAAAGGGCACTGCATGTGTGGAGCTGTCATTTGTGATTAGGTGATTGATGTGAAAAGGTTTCCGACGTGATTGTGGCTGCACGATGGGAATGAACAAATTTTGAATATAGAGTGGTAGTTGGAGATGAAAGATTCTATTTCGGAAATCGTTGGGGAATTCAATGTTCCGAGAACACATTTCAGGCATTACCTCTCACCACAGACAAAGCAGTGCCCGACGGCCTTCACTTAACGACCGAGAACAGCCGCGTTTGCTTAGACAAGCAATAACCGTAGAAATCAATGTAGACGAACGTCGTTAGGATAGTGCGGCGAAATTTGGCATGTGTGGGCTATGGTAACTGACGACTGGCGGGAGTGCCTTTGTTAACAGCACGACATCTCCTGCAGCACCTCTCCTGGACTCGTGACTGTATCGGCTGGACCCTATAAGACTGTAAAATCGTGGTCTGGTCAGATGAGTCCCGATTTCAGTTGAAATGAGCTTACGGTAGGATTAAAGTGTGGCACATACCCTATGAAGTCATGTACCCCAGTTGTCAACAGGGCACTGTCCGAGCTAGTGGTGGTTCCATAGTGGTGTGGGCTGTGTTTACACGGAATGGACTCTGTTCTCTGGCCAAACTGAACCGATCATTGACTGGAAATGGATATGTTCGACTACTTGGAGACTATTTGCAGCCATTCATATTAGACTCCATGTTCTCAAACAACGATGGAATTTTTATGGTTGACAATGTGCCATCTCACAGGGCGACAATTGTTCGCGATTGGTGTGAAGAACATTCTGAACAATTCGAGCGAATGATTTGGCCACCCATATCGCCCGGCATGAATCACATCGAACACTTATGGGACAGAATTTAGACAGTTCGTGCGCAAAATCCTGCACTGCCAACACTTTCGCAATTATGGACGGCTATAGAAGCATCACCGCTCAATATTTGTGCAGGGCACTTCGAACGACTTGTTGAGTCCATGCTACGTCGAGTTGCTGCGCTACGTCCGGCAAAAGGAAGTTTGCCATGATCCAGGCAGCATCCAGTCTCGTGGTGGGCTGTGGTCATAATGTTCTCGTCCATCAGTGTTTACTGCATATTTATTTTGCTCTGTGTCTGTATGTTGAATTGCATGTATTTTAGAATATTTTACACGCTCTGACCAATTTATAGTTGTGTGTGTGTGTGTGTGTGTGTGTGTGTGTGTGTGTGTGTGTGTGTGTGTGTGTGTGTGTGTGTGTGTGATAGAGAGAGAGAGAGAGAGAGAGAGACTATCAGCCAATCTTCCAAACGATTTACACTATAATGAAGGCTCGCTCTTTTCAGTTCTTTTTTTAAAAGAAATAGTGAAACCAACAAGAGCTTCGACAGCTCCTAGCAAATGGCACTCCGAGAAAATAGCCTCTGCTTTACTTTGGTTGCACTATGCTCAGCGATTAAGTTTTGCACTAACAAGTAGTGATACGGCGAAGTAGTGGGCTTTGTCTACAGCTAATAAATTATTTAACTTGTACAAGGAGATCAGAAGAGCATGTGCTACAGCTTTAGAAACCAAATGATGGCTTTATTATAACTTCAGAGTACCATGTGAATAAATACGTAACTTATTCACGTCCTATATGTTACCATCCCTGTCTTTTGCATGTTTTACACGCATAATACGTATTATTAACACAGTTCAAGCCGATACTCGGCGAACGACGTGATGGGAATGCGTGTAAAGACATTTCCCCTTTACAGTCGCTCCCATCAGCTACCACGCGGAGCGTCAAATTGGATTGCGCGAATAGTAACTAAATACTTCATAAAGTGTCAAAATGTAGCTAGGTTGTGTTAATGAGTGGAATCTAATTTTAAACTTAAATAATTCCTGTTATTGGTGGTTATTGTTAATGCTGCAAAGTATTATTCGCAATAAATCAACTTATCCCATACAACTAATAACTTAAAGGTCACAGGCTTGCTGACAGTCACATGACTGCTGTTGAAGTAGGAAAGAGGTCACAAGGGAGGTGTTCGTGGATCAGGATGAAGCACCCCTCCCTCGCCTGGACATGGGTTCAGAAGGTGGTGGTGACTGGAATCACAGACAGACTGTTAGCAAACATCCCTGACTGTTATAGTCTTTTATTCATGTAAGGTAAAGAGTCGAGATCGCAGTTGGTAAGAAGGCTGTTGCACCCACCCCACGCCCCCCCCTCCAATGACAGTGTTTGCAGGCTTGCGGTGTGCCAATGTCAGCGACTGCTTGCCAGGGAGACAGCACATGTTAGCTGAGACAGGTGCCGGCGTCAGTGAAGCCGCGGAAGGTTGGCGACATGTATAACACGCACAGCCCTAGGCAGCTTGGCTCCGTCGTGGTCGCCGCGTACACAGCAGGAAGGATGGTGTCTAAACCACCACATTCCAAGTTGAAGGCATGAACCCGTACTGGGTGGTGATCAGTGAAGTCAGGCAGTCGCTAGCCCAGAGGTGGTAACCAGCAGAAGGAAGTCACCCAGCAAGTGACCCAGTAGTGCGAAGACGGCAGGTTGTCTGCATAAGAACTCCTCCTCAGGTGAACACCTGCGGCCACCGGAGTCAAAGCCCATGGAATGTGGCTGGCTGTGGTACTGAGGTGCTCATCATCCTAAAGTTAACCAGCTTGCGTAGACTGTAGCATGCAGTATCACATACACACCCATATACAGTCATGTACAAAGGACGTTGGCCAGTAACTGAGACCACCTGAGAATGAGTGTCCAATTTCGATTGTCTATATACCTGAGCTGGTGGCTTAGTACGTGGTCCAGTCACATTAATGTGACCAAAGCTTACCTTCGATGTCAATGTGCAATTACTATTCACAGAAGGCATCTGGCAGCGCTAGCAGTGGAGGGTATATAAAGCATGTCATGGAGGATGTGGGAAACAGTGCATTCATTGTCATAATGTGGAGCTGGAGCAATTTATCCAATGTCCAAAAAGGTACGATCACTTCTTTTCAGCCCAAGGGTGGGTGCATTTCCAGAATGGCTACGTTTGTAAACTGTTCACATAGCGCCGTGCCTAAAGTACACTGTGTATGGCAAAGTGCTGCTATCCAAAACCAGCGGTGAGGCAAGTGTGTTGCACCACGAGCCATAGATGACAGGTATGAACGACTGCTGTGGAGATGTGTATGGGTGGACATATGTGCAAAAACTGAGCAGTTGATCATGCAGGTGAACCAAGGAGTTACCAACAGCGTCTCCTCAAGAACCGTTAAGCGAATGTTTCTGTGAAGGGGCCCCCACAGCAGGTGCCTGGTTCCTGCACCCATGCTGACTGCTCTTCATCAGTGACGAAGGCTGGAATTTGCATGCTAATACTGTAACTGGACGTCCACTGAGTGCCAGCAAGTGGTCTTCTCAGATGAATCAAGTTTTAGGCTCCATCAGAAAGATGGTCATTGGCGTGTACAGCGTGAAACATTTGAAAGCAAAATTCCTGCAACAATCTTCAGAAGAGTCCAGACTGGAGGAAGTTATGGTTCTGGTAATCACAAAGGATCAACACAAGTACCCATCTATCCTTGACGACTATGTACATACTGTTTGTTTCTCCCCGGTGCAATGGCATCTACCAGTAGAACAATGCAATGTACCATACAGCTTGCAGTGCACAGGCATCGTTTGGAGAGCACCAGGATGAATTTACCATACTCCCCTGACTACGAAACTCCCTGGATTTAAACGTAATCGATAATCTGAGGAACTACCTTTATCAGGCTGTTCGCGCCGTGGATCCTCAACGAAGAAAGCTAGGGCACTTGGCCACGGCATTGGGGCGAGCACAGGTCCAAATCCCTGTCGGTACCTTCACTGTCTCTCTCTCTGTATGTCTCGCAGTGGACTCCGTTCTAAAAGGTGGTTCTTAGGACTTTTGAAACGTGGTCAAATTAAGGTGACTGGACAATGTCTTTCTCCAACTGCAGCGCTTCCAAGCCCCAACTCATATCAGGCTGGACTGGCAGGGCGTCGCCATTTTGCAGCTGTGACTTCATTTACTCTGTTTTTCTTGCTGGATCATCGTGTCCTAGCCGTTCTGGAGACGTAACATTCCTCAGCCTTGCCTTTCAGAGGCGCTGGGTGGTGTCTTCCGCGTTTTCAGCGTCCTGAATGAGTGCTCTTGCACTGTCAACACATCTTGTCGTGTAAAGGCGTCTGTACTTTAGGGTGAGAACGGCTTCCTCCTTTGACATCTTTCTGCTGATTGACGCAGGACGATTCATCGCACCTGTGGAATCATGAGCCAAAATTGCAAATGTGGCAATTTTTCTAAAATGTTGAAATTCCAGTGGGATGGCTATAACTTTTTCTTTGGTCATATAATAATGAATTGGAAATAAGCAACTGATTTGGGCTATATACTGTATGCATACGTAACAGCATTGTTATTTGTAAAATAGCTGATTGTGCAAACTTGCATTAAATACAGTATCAATAACTGAATATTCAGTACTGGAAAGGGTTAGCTATGTCTACTGCAGCTATAATCTCTCTCAGAACTCTAAACAGATACCGTAACTCGTCTGAGCATTATGACCAGTATCTGTCAAATATTTCACTTGAAAACTTCAAAGTTGTACATTGAGGGTTGTGATAGGTATACTGCAGACATAGGAAGTAGTTTCCTCATATGAGGAAATATGCCAACCCCAAAATACTGATCTTAGTTTTTAATTGGAAATAGGATTAAAAACGTGTTGAAGCCAAATATAATTCAAAGCATATGCAAAATTAATTTTCGTAATCAAAAAATGATTTGAAATAACCTTTCATTTTAAGAAGAGAGTTCTTTTGCAAAGGTTATTTGTAGTTCAAACACGATTTCTACTTGAAAGCTAGTAATATCTAACAATTGTGTCCTTGTTTCCTCTTTGTCAACATTTCTTTTAGCTCTTGCTCTAAAATCTGTATACTGCATTTCATCCACGTATACTACTTCAGTTGATACTTTGTTGGAAACTGTGCCTGTAGAAATTCTGTTTTACGTAGTACTTCCATTATCACACCACCAACCCTCATGGGCCCTGTGTCACTGCAGTATTCCTTCTTTTCTGTTTTGCTGTTATGCAATTTCTGAACAAACTGGTTATCACCTATGTCTTGTCTTAGCATATTCTCATGTGCCCTAACTTCACTTCCCACCGTTCTTAACTTCTTTGGTCCTTACCCAAATTGGAACCTTCATTCTTTTTGCTGGAAGTTTCTTCAGATCGGAACTCTCGCTATGATGCAAGCCTTAAACAATAAAATATCGCTAGCTGGTATTTTTGTGATATTTTTTCCAAGGCATTTGGTTCTGTAGACCATGTTACACTCTTATATATAAAAGAAAAACAAATTTTATGGAAGTGACGGTTATACATACAGCTGGTTTGAATCATACTTAACAGAATGTAAAAACTTGTGCTGAATTATTCAAAAAATATTGGAAGGGTAAAAAAAAATAGTGACTGGGGAGAACTCACAAAGGGTGTCCCACAGTGTTCAATTTTGTGCCCTCTTCTATTCCTTATATTCTTTAATGCCCTTACACTTAACATTCGACAAGCAGAGCCGGTACTTTTGCTGATGAATCTAGTGTCATAATAAATCCCATTAGAGAGAGAGAACCACAAAGGGATTTTTAATTATGTTATTCAAAGAATTATTAAGTGAGTCTCTTAAAATGGGCTCTCACTTAATTTTGAAAAAAACACACACTTCTCAGTTTTGCACAAAAACAATCATGCCAACAGCTGATGTAGCTCATGAACAGGAATCGGTAACTGAAGTGGAATGGTCAAAATTTCTGGGTGAAAACTTGAGCTGTAAGATGCATATTACTTAGCTCCTCAAACAATTAAGTTCAGTTGTTTTCCCTCTTTGTGTAAATGCTAGTCTTGAAAACAGATGAATTAATCGAATGACATATTTTGTGTATTTCCACTAAATAATGTCTTATGAAGAAATTTTCTGGGGTAATAAAGAGCTTGTAAAGAAAGTACTAATTCCACAAAGGCGAGCACTAAGAATAATAAGTGTTGTTCTAGCATGGACATCATGTGGGAACCTCTTCAAGAATCTAGACATTTTACCTGTGCCGTGACAATACATATATTCACTAATGAAATTCGTCGTAAATAATCCACCACAATTTGAGAAGAACAATGATGTCTGTATCAACAACACTAGAGCGAAAAACTACCCATATTATCCATTATTAAAGCTGTCAGTGGCTCAGAAAGACATTCAGTATACAGCAACAAAAATGTTGATTATTTACCCACTAACATAAAATGTCTGACAGGTAGCAAAGCAAGTTTTAGATCTAACCTAACATAATTTCTTATAGACAGCTCCCTTTATCCCATGGACGAATTGGAAGCGTGTGTGTGTGAAAAAACGTTTCTTAAAGTGTAGTTGCATGAGTAGGGTTAAAAAAAATTCCTCACTAATGTTAACAGTAATCAAGAATACATATCTTGTAAACCGACTCGTTCCACATCAGTTCGATACGTTCAAATGATCTATGGAACATGTAACTATCTATCTATCCATCCATCTATCTATCTAACCAACTAACCAGTAACCTTACAATATTCCCACCGCCGGCCAGAGTGTCCGTGTGGTTCTAGGCGCTACAGTCTGGAGCCGAGCGACCGCTACTGTCGCAGGTTCGAATCCTGCCTCGGGCATGGATGTGTTTGATGTCCTTAGGTTAGTTAGGTTTAATTAGTTCTAAGCTCTAGGCGACTGATGACCTCAGAAGCTAAGTCGCATAGTGCTCAGAGCCATGTGAACCATTTTTTTTTTTTTTTTTTTTTTTTTTTTTTTTGTATTCCCACCCTTGACTAGACCATGGGTGCGGAGAGGGGAGAGCGACAACAGAGTTGACAGATAACTCTATTCACCACAAAGCCTAGTCTGCACTTGACTGCAGGGCGAGACCTTAAAGATAAGTTTGGAGAGGTGGCATCGTTGCAAAAGACACAGTGTAACACATCCCTTCTATTCAAGTCAACAAACTGTTGTCTTGAGCCTTCTTTTCATAAACTTTTCTTTCTTTCGTTCTTTCTTTCTTTTTTTCTTTCTCTTTCAATCTCCATACTGGCTTAAGCAAAACATAGGGCATCCTTTCACCAGGACATGTTGTTACAATCGGACTGCTATGTGGCAACTTCGAATGCCAACGGGTGCAGTTCATCCGTCACATCAGAAAGGTACTGAAGGACAATGGGTTTAACGAAAAAAAAATCTAATTTTTGAGAGAACCACACTTCCACAAAGGTGAAGAGTAAAGTTTACCACTGTGATGCCAAGCCCTACATCCCACTGGCTATCCGTGCATGATCATATGTCGTCTCTATGTCCTAACGAACACACCTGTGGCAATTATGAAAAGACCCACCATGACAAAACACTGTGTGTTGATTCTGAAACTTAAACTTTCAGGACCAGTATTATTCCCACGCACTGGTGTGCTCCATTTGCAAAAGATAACTGACACCCAAGAATACAAGACCTTCACTCAGTTATCGTACTTGAAACTAAAGTAATATGAACGTCTGCACTTAGTCATTACGACCAGTTTCGCGTAAAACCGTGGAAAAAGCCTTGCTACCCATTCAGATATCAACCATTCTGCACACTGCTACTAAACTCCTTCTACATGTGGGGGAGTCGACAATTTTACCGCCAGAGAGCTCGATCCCCGATCCCTCATCCTCATACCTAGTCCGAGAAGCTTTCCTCTCCCCTAGCATCGCCTGGTAGAAGTCCCCCCTGCCCTCTGGGGACCCCTGCCGGCACCGTGCACACACAGAGCGAAATACAGATAGCGACTAAGGAACCACAGAGTGTGGAACACAGAGCTGCTTGCTCTTCTTCTATTCCCTATCTTAAATCGTACAGACAGGATGTCAATTACTGAACGGTATAAAATAAAGTTGTCCTAACTTCTGAACGGTTTGCATTAGGACGTTAAACTGTACGGTTGGCCGCGGGGCATGATGGGAATTAGTATGCGCATGCATGGTTTGGGTTAGCGACAAAGCCCACTTTCATTTGGGTGGGTTCGTCAAAAAGAGAAACTGGCGCGTTTGGGGACTGAGAATTCGCTTTTCGCGATCTACAATGAGTGACTGTGGTGTGCAGTGTCCAGTCACTGAATAATCAGTGGAATATTCCTTGATGGCGCGGTGACTATTGAATGTTATGTGAAGGTTTTGGAAGATTATTTCATCCCAATTATCCAAAGTGACCCTGATTTCGACAAGATGCACGATGGAGTTGAACCCCATAAAAGCAAGAGTGTTCAAGTCCTGGAGGAGCACTTCGTGGGTCACATTCAGACTTTGGGGTACCCACAGGCCACTGGCATGGGCCTCAGTTGACCGCCATATTCTCCGGATCTGAACACATGTGACTCCTTTTTGTGGGGCTCTATTGAAGACAAGGTGTACAGAAAAAAACCCAAAACCATTGCTGAGCTGGAAACAGCCATTCAAGGGTCATCAACAGCATAGATGTTCCAACACTGTGGCGGGTCATGAAGAATTTCGCTCTTCGTTTGCACCACATCATCGCCAATAATGGCAGGCATCTCGAACATAACCTAAATCCGAATATCCGTAGCGACGTTTACATGTTGAATAAACTGTGTGCACGCTGTAGTTTGTAACTAATTTCCTTTTTTTTTCATATAGTTCAATAACTGTCACGCTATCTTTTCAAATCTCAAAAACCTCTAGGAATTCGAAAGAGAAGTAGACAAAGAAATCAAAGATTGAGGTTATTCTGGCAGTCCTATATTCCTCTATTTTACCTGACCAATAACCTACGCTCCTGGACGTTTTATCAATGCAGGTGGTAGCGATTGACAGATCTGTGGTCTGATTCTCTATTATGACCTCTTTAGTAAACCCCCTCCATGCCGGGCTACCCCTAGAGCAATTTTACAGTGGAACTGTAATGGGTACTATTGCTGCATCCCTGAGCTACAGCTACTACTTTCATTCTATCCTGCAATCTGCATCGCCCTGCGAGGAACTAATCTTTCTAGTAATGCCACTCCTAAGCTCAATCCCTACGGAACTTACTGCAGGTAACGAACCAACAGTAATATGGTGCCCAGAGGGGCCTGAATGTTCACTGATATAAATGTTGTCGTATTCTGGCCCAGATCCTACCACCAGCCTTGAACGAAGGTGTGGCCTGCGTGGCACAATCAGGACGTTGACAGCATTGTTGGCTGGGTTCTATTACGTTATCTTCAGTGGAGGGAGAGGGAGAAGATCCTCAGCACTGGCGACTTTGGAACAGAGAGAAGAAGTTAGATTCGTAGGAAGGGAATATGGGTGCAAACATTTAAGAGCTCAATTTAAGAATGTATTTCCCAATACATCAGCATTATTTGGAGAGGTGCCTTACAGTAACTTTATATCTTTTCAAATAAATGAGTACACCACACAACTCTGTTAGTTCTTTCCAGCAACTCCTACTTCCCGAGCTCTACCTTTCACTATCAGAGCTGAGTGCTCTGCTTGTAAACCGTTTTGACAATACAGTCAATTACTTTAACCACAAGTGCAAGACAGTGCTTATTCCTCTTTATATTCTATCCCACAGAAAATATCAACAGTAATCATTGCTACTACTATAGACAAAAGCTATAGAGCTTGTTCTTTTCTAACAAGCAGAAAACTCAATAACTTTTTCTGGAAATGTATTGGGAATTCAGTTGTCCTACCTCGAATGTGTACAGTCTCCTCGTAGTTTCTTTTTTACAGCAGCATCGAAATGTCACTCTACAGTGACTCAGAGGCTCAAGTGTAATGCTGCACCTAGATGTTTCCTGGAAATCACCGTCTTGTGTTCTGCACTTGCCATCTATGTGCTGTTTTTTTTTAGGGAGTTTTGTGCGGATTTTCCCCATAGAGACTTTTTCCCTGACTCTTCAGAGAGACTTCTTAAAGATTCTTCCAGAGCATTCTCGAACATTATGGCCAGTGTCAGTGTCATGCCAGTGTGAGTCTCACCTTGGTGCCCAAGGTCGTTGACCTTGTCTAGCCATTTCAGCACTGCCATTTCCTCAGCAGGTTGTCAACAAGTCTGCCTTAAACATTACTCTTAACAATATATCTCTCCTTTACTTTGCAGCCATGCCACTTCCTACATTTTATAATTTGACAGCCATGACACCTCCCCACATAAAATAATTCATGAGCATTTACATAGTGTGTCATTAATTCCTTTAAATTTACAAATACATGTGTTTTACATGATGTTTCTTATATCATAGTTACATTATATCCATATTTCTTTTCTACCTTCTTTTCGTTAACTACACTTTAACTTTTTCATGAGGATATGTCTCGTAGCTGACAACGTCATGTGCCGTCAGTCGAGTAGACTTGGGTGGATTAACTACAGCAGTCTTACACATATTGACTCAACAATTCCTGCAGCCAAAACAATCTGCAAAACAACTTATTTATCTAGAACACGGGCAATATCAGCAACAGCAACATACAACTATCACTGCAGGTAAGATTAAGCCGATGCAAGTGGTGTAGGGTAGCGCTGGACTCTTCTCTCGTGGTCCATTTCCCTTGGATCCATTTAATAGTAAATACTCTTTTAAAACAATAAACTGGTAGCCAAGATCGCAGGAATTCTTTTTATTCCATGATTACCGGATTCGGCGAATCTAAAGCCGCCATCATCGGATCTTAGGACACATACAGGTTACAACATCGAGGCAAACAATGGTGATATTAATAGTTGCCTATAACACGCAGGCCTTACAAAATTGTTGTAAGTAGCACATTGGCTTCCAAGGGAGATGACATTATAAATGTTAACATCTCCATGACATACAATCGTACATTTCTAATATCGTGTTGAATTAACCTTAATTATTTTACTATATGTATCGGATTCAGGGTGCAGTTTTTCTCACTCGTCGCTATATAGTCTGCCTTGTGATTCAGCCCAATCAACGTTGTTTGTATTACAGCAACTTGTATGTGATGGAGACACTTAACTTGTATAATGTCATCTCTCTTGGACGCCTATGCGCTACTTACCACAGTTTTGTATGGCCTGCTTGTTGTAGGCAACTATTAATAGCACCGTTGTTTGCCTTGATGTTGTAACCTGTATGTGTCCTAAGATCCTATGATGGCGGCTGTAGTTTCGCCGAAACCGGTAATCAAGGAATAAAAAGAATTCCTGCGATCTTAGCTACCAGTTTATTGTTTTACGAGCATCTAGATCGCTCCCACATGAGCACAATGTGCTCCCTAGTAAATACTCTTTCTCCGGCTGTGTAAAAATTTATTTTCTTGTACCATCTATAGTTGTGGTTGGGAGTCATGACACTCTATATAAATTGAACTCATTGTTTTCCGCTAGTAGAATCATAATGACAAATGGCATAATATTAGATTATCTGACACAAAGATATCCAAATCTATCATTTACAGAAGCATGTATCCATATGCTTCTGATAAGGGTACAAGGAATCGTACATTTCTAATATCGTCTTGAGTTAACCTTAATTATTTTACTATATGTATCGGATTCACGATGCCGTTTTTCTCATTCGTCGCTATATAGTCTGTCTTGTGATTAGCCCAATCAAGTTCTTGTATTACAGAAACTTGTGTGTGTTGTTATATGGAGCATCTACTTCGTCCAGAGTTCCAAATATTCTACTGAATTCACCTATGAAACTGAAAATTCTCCTCCTGTATCTGGATCCATGTTTGGTTAATTGCTGAAATAAGTCTTTAGTTTGTTCTAATCTGTCTATTACAATCAACCTTATTACTTGACAGTAGGGGGTTTCGTTCTTTTCTATCAATATTTAGTATGCTTAATCTTTCTCTGCATTGCTGAGAGTCTTTGTTTTCTACTCAGGCAACGCTATAGAATTTATCAGTTGTTCTCAAGTTCACATACGTCATAATTTTTCATGTGGTATTCGTTGTCTCCATCTTGCCTTTATGATGGTAGTATATCCCACGTGAGTTTTCTATCTTTCGGATCCTCACTTCGTCTCATTGGAATTCGGCGCTCAACTATCCACTTAGCAGGATCAATCCCGATGAGATCAGTATCATTTCGGCCGTGGCTCCCTGGAGCTGTATAAAAAGAATTTTTTGCGCTATTGTCTCCTCTCTACTCTTCTTGTAGTTAATAATAAGGCTTCAACCAGATTTCACGTACTTTCATCTGTTTGCTTCTAAGCGCCTTAATTCTCTTTTTGGGTAGGTTTACTGTAATATCTTCGTATCGTCCACGGAAGTGTACTTCTGTCTTCGTAGAGCGGCCCCTCCTTACTGCATCATCGTACAAAAGTACATTATCACCTGTCCAAAACGTTCTTTGATTCTTTGTCTTGTAATAATGAACCTTACTGATTTCTTTCGCTTCCTCAGTGTACTCCTTGCATTCTACACTCATGCTCATATATTAAGGACAACTGCAGAATGTGGTGCCACACAACGTGGCACTACACAAAACTAGCGCTAATAGCATAGGCACATAGGGAACACACATGACACAGATATGTAAGTCCACAATATTGGTGATAAGTTAAGAAAACCGTCCCGAAACACATGTGCTACAAAACGCCACTGTTTCCTGAGCATGTATCTCAACATCAATACGGAATATGACCACCATGCACACGTACACAGACCGCTCAATGGGTTCGCATACTCTGTATCAGGTGGTCAAGCAGCTTCTGGGGTGTAGCCTCCCATTCTTGCACCAGTGCCTGTCGGAGCTCCTGATGTGTCCTAGGGGTTTGAAGACTTGCAGCGTTACGTCGACCGAGAGCATCCCAGACATGCTCGATGGTGTTTAGGTCTGGAGAACAGGCAGCCCACTCCATTTGCTTGATACTTTGTTTCCAGTTACTCCTCCACCATGGCAGCTCGGTGGGGGCGTGCGTTACCATCCATCAGGAGGAAGGTAGGACCCACTGCACCCCTGAAAAGACGGACATACTGATGCAAAATGACGTCCCGATACACCTGACCTGTTACAGTTCCTCTGTCAAAGACATGCACGGGTGTATGTGCACCAATCATAATCCCACACCACACCATTAAACCACGACCTCCATACAGATCCCTTTCAAGGACATTAAGGGGTTGGTATCTGGTTCCTGGTTCACGCCAGACGAAAGCCCAGCGAGAATCACTGTTCAGACTATACCTGGACTCGTCCGTGAACATAACCTGGGACCACCATGTACTGCGTTCTTGACACCAGGCTTTATAGACTCTCCTGTGACCAGGGGTCAGTGGAATGCACCTTGCAGGTCTTCGGGCGCATAAACCATGACTGTTCAGTCGTCTGTAGACTGTGTGTCTGGAGATGACTGTTCCAGTGGCTGCGGTAAGGTTCTGAGCAAGGCTACCTGCAGTACTCCGTGGCCGTCTGCGGGCACTGATGGTGAGATATCGGTCTTCTTGTGGTGTTGTACACTGTGGACGTTCCGTACTGTAGCGCCTGAACACGTTTCCTGTCTGCTGGAATCGTTGCCATAATATTAAGATCACACTTTGTGGCACATGGAGGGCCAGTGGTACGACAGCTGTGATTGACCAGCCTCCAGTCGCCCTACTATTCTACCCCTCATAACGTCATCAATATGTGTTCTTTGAGCCATTTTCAACACACAATCGCCATTAGCACGTTTTCGTCCCCATTAGCACGTCTGGAAACGCCTGCGCACTTACTCGCTGCACCGTACTCTGACACGCACCAACACACCTTTGCGTATGTGGACTGCTGCCAGCGCCACTGGTCGACGACCGCAGGTCAAATGCACCGTTTGGTCATACCCCGAGGTTATTTAAACCCGCAAACCGCCCACCATATATCAGCATTATCCTTCATTTATGAGCATGAGTGCAGTTCACAATTGATCTACATAATCGTGATAATTACATCCAACAGTTTTTTTCCTTTCTTTTGTAGGACTCCTGGAATGTTTGCTTTTGTCCCAAACATTAACTCAAACAGTGCGGACGCAGTGCAACTACAAGGTACTATATTAAATAGAAAAATACTATATAGTACCAACAGATCTACATCTAAGTTCACATACATACTCCACCACGCACTATACGGAGCACAGCGGAGGGTACCTTCTACCACTACTAGTTATTTCATTTCCTTTCCTGTGCCACTTGCAAATAGAGCGAGGGAAAAACTACTGCCTAAATGACTGCATACAGGCTCTAATTTCTCTTATATTAGTGATATTTAGACAAAATGTTCGCTGACGGCAGCAGAATCGTTCTGCAGTCAGCTTGAAATGCTGGTTTTCTAAATGTTGTCGATAGTGGTCTGCGAAAAGAATGTCGTCTATCCTCCAGGCATTCCCATTTGAGTTCACGAAGCACGCCTGTAGTAACTGCATGTTGACCGAACCTACCAGTAACAAATCTAGCAGCGCGCCTCTGAAATGCTTCAAACTATTCCTTTATCCGACCTTGTGGGGTTCCAAAACACTCGTGCAGTACTCAAGAATGGGCTACACTAGTGTTTATACATGCTCTTATTTACAAATGAACCAACCTTTCCTAAATTTTTGGCAATAAACTGATGTCCCTTCCCCACTACCATCCTTACACACTCATTCCATTTTCTAACGCTTTGCAACGTTATGCCTAGATGTTTAATTGACGTGACTGTGTCAAGCAGCAAGGTAGTAATGCTTTATTTGAATATTACAGGATTGTTTTTCTTAGTCATTTGCATCGTTTTGCATTTTTCTACATTTATAGAAAGATGTCATTTATTACACCAACTAGAAATTTGGTCAAAGTCATCTTTTATCCTCTTAAAGTCACTCGACGACGATACATCCCCTAAACCACATCATCATCAGCAGATGTAATTACTGTGGTCCTCTCAAATAAAGTGTCGAAAATATTCCACAAGTGTCCTGTGCGTTCTCTCAAGTCCTCCTGTTGTCCGTGGGTGAAACGCTGTGGTCTGGATCTTCCGAAACCTTAGTAATTTATTTACCCCCTTTATGAACATTTCACTTAAAAATTCGACCCCTGGTTGGCTGCCCTATTGTCTCAGCGTCCTGTCTCTCGATTGGTACTGCTACTGTGAACTTTCTCAGGTGAATGTGGAACGTCAAGATGTATCGACTGGCAGTCGTTATTTTATCTAACAGACCTACAGTGTCCATGTCAAATTTCTTGAATTTCGTCGTCACTGTGTCTGCTGTTACTAGAGGCTGTGTGTGAACTTATTCCTTTGGCATTTGTTGCACTTCGGAATGTGTTGTTCTTAATCTGTTTTCATGCCTTTCCACCGCTTGCAATTCTTTATTCAGTCTAAGTTTCTACATCTACATTCATACTCCGCAAGCCACCTGACGGAGTGTGGCGGAGGGTACTTTGAGTACCTGTATCGGTTCTCCCTTCTATTCCAGTCTCGTATTGTTCGTGGAAAGAGATTGTCGGTATGCCTCAGTGTGGGCTCTATTCTCTCTGATTTTACCCTCATGGTCTCTTCGCGAGATATACGTAGGAGGGAGGAATATACTGCTTGACTCCTCGGTGGAGGTATGTTCTCGACACTTCAACAAAAGCCCGTAGCGAGCTACTGAGCGTCTCTCTTGCAGTCTTCCACTTTAGTCTATCTATCATCTCCGTAACGCTTTCGTGATTACTAAATGATCCTGTAATAAAGCGCGCTGCTCTCCGTTGGATCTTCTCTCTCTCTTCTATCAACCCTATCTGGTACCGGTGAGCAGTATCCAAGCAGTGGGCGAACAAGTGTACTGTAAACTACTTTTCCTTAAAATTCTTCCAATGAATGTGTCAGGCATCTGCTTTACCGACTATTTATTTTATATTGTCATTCCATTTTAAATCACTCCTAATGCCTACTCCCAGATAATTTATGGAATTAACTGCTTCCAGTTGCTGACCTGCTATGTTATAGCTAAATGATAAGAGATCTTTCTTTCTATGTATTCGCAGCACATTACACTTCTCTACATCGAGATTCGATTTCCATTCCCCGCACCATGCGTCAATTCGTTGCAGATCTTCCTGCATTTCAGTACAATTTTCCATTGTTACAACCTCTCGACATACTTCAGCATCATCCGCAAAAAGCTTCAGTAAACTTCAGATGTTATCCACAAGGTCATTTATGTATGTTGTGAATAGCAACGGTCCTACGACACTCCCCTGCGGCACACCTGAAATCACTCCTACTTCGGGAGACTTCTCTCCATTGAGAATTACATGCTGCGTTCTGTTATCTAGGAACTCTTCAATCCAATCACACAATTGGTCTTATAGTCCATATGCTCTTACCTAGTTCATTAAACGACTGTGGGGATCTGAATCAAACGCTTTGCTGTGCATCCCTTGATATCCGACTAACAAACTATCATGTACTTACTTTATGACTTAGATTTCTTCCTCGACTTAATGCACTGGCATTTGGATTAAGCTCTCTGGTTTTATACACAATGACTTGTGATTACTATTGTAAAATGACTCCAATATACATATGCCCTAAACTGCTTTGTGGTCCAGACAATTGCTAAGCACTCTAACTCAGTTACAGAATAGTTCCATTCAGCCTTATTCAGTGACCTTGGAGCTTAGGCGATTGGCCGATATGCACCTCTCTTCCTTTGTGACCGACTTTTCTCCTTGAGCAGCGCCTTCAGCGATATCTCGATCGTTTTTACTCATGGAGCATCGACAATTGGTTTTGCTTTCCACTGACAAAATCGTTTATATGACTTTCTGGTGGCGTAATGGGTTTCTTCCACTGTCTTTACATCTTGGGTCTGTTGTTCTTCCATTCACTGAAACTACGAAATTCCTTGGGCTCATGCTTGACAGGAAAATTTTTTGGTCCTCCGACATTTGTTACCTGCCACTTGCTGTACCCGGTCCCTCGGTGTCCTAAGCGGTACTTCCTGGGGAGCGGATCGGACCATCCTCCTCCGTTTGTACCAATCCCTTGTCGGTTCGAAACTAGACTACGGGTGTTTTGTTTGTGCATCTGCACATCCGTCCATCTTACGCCATCTAAATACAATCCACCATCGAGGAATCCGTTTGACGACTGGCGCCTTTTGCACTAGCCAGGTTGAGAACCTCTATGCAGAAGCTACTGAACTACTGCCGTCATGAGTAATGTTCTACTCAGCAGATATGGATGCCGCTTGTGTGCCATGCCCAGCCAATCATCCTATGCCTTCCTTTGACCACCAGTATGGGGTGCATAATTTTTCTCTGTTACCTCCTGGCGTTTGCTTTTGGCTATTTCTCCAGTAGCTTTACTTCAAGCTACCTGCCACTTTCCTGATGGGTGTGAACCCTTCACCACCTTGCCTTCATGTAGCATCCCTTGTTCACCTTGGACTTAATTCACTTCATAAGGAAGCTACTCCACACTTAATCTGTCACTGTAAGTTTCTCGACCTTTGCACAGAAGTTATCGACAGTGCGTTTGTGTACTCTGGCTCTCGGACTAAACGTGGTGTCAGGTGTGCCTTTATCATTGTCACCGACAATTTTCGGTATCAGCTACCAGAACACTGCTCAGTATTTACAGCAGAGCTTCTCGCCCTGTATCATGCCATGCACCATATCCAGTGACGCAGGCTTTTCAATTGTCACCTGCTCCGACTCTCTCAGTGCCCTCCAGAGCCTCTGTGTGATGTACACAGTCCATCCCTTAGTGCAACAGGTTCAAGAAAGCTTCCACTTGCTCACTCTTGAGGGAGCCACTGTGATGTTTATGTGGGTTCCTGGTCACGTTGGTCTGACGCTGCTGCCAAAGCTGCAGTCCTCCTACCTCAGCCCACTAGTTCTTCCATTCCTTCCATCGTGTTGCCATCTGTCAGCAGGCGGTGTGGCTTTCGCATCACCACTGCTCTTCCCTTCGTGGGAACAAGCTCTGGGGAATTAAGCCTCACCCACCGGCTTGGCTGACCACCTCTCAGCTCACACTGCGAGGAAATCATTTTAGTTAGGTTGCACGTTGGGCAGTGTTGTTTTAGCCTTTGTCATTTAAGTGGTGATCCACCACCACCACCTTGTGCTCACTGTCATGAGCCTTTGGCAGTTCGCCATTTCCTGACCAATTTCCCTTTTTCTTTTGTCTTTTTTTTACCATTTACGTTCTAATGTAAGTTTGCCGTCTGAGTTATCGGTTGTTTTAGCGGATGATGCACGGGCTGTCAACCACATTGTAGTTTTTATCCATCGTAGCAATAAAGGGAAGGATATTTAATCTTTAGTTCCAGACCTCCGTTCTCTCTACGGCATATTTTATGGACCTTTCTCCAAGAGGAAGTCCTTGTTTTTAGTTCTTTCCTTCCGTCAATTGCGCTTAATCTGTAGTTACTTTAAACTCCTTTTTTGTACTAGTGTTTTAAGGTTCTGACATGGGCGTGTATGACCTTAGTTGTTTCTGCACCCTAAAACAAAACAAACAAACAAACAATAGCACTTCTCCTCTGGCATCAGGAGTGACTATAAATCGTGTCACAAAATCTGAGTATCTAGGTATGGGAGGATTTACTAATCTCTCTCTCTCTCTCTCTCTCTCTCTCTCTCTCTCTCTCTCTCTCTCTGTTCCTCAAATGCTGCTTGCTGTTGATGTCTTCAACAATTTATGTGACAGAGTCACAATTTTACTGATCTTTGGAAAAGAGACGGTAGTATCCAGCAAACACTACCCACTTAGATAGCCGTGTATTAAGTCTTTGAGGGTCAGGTAAAAGCCATAAAAATTTACCCTTGAAACATGAACAATAATTTACATATTTGAAATTTTATCCATTTGTAACACTTTAGTTTTATTATTGAAATCTGTTTTCTACAGCAGGTTTGCAGAAATTCGCCTTAACAACCACAAAATATTAGCTTTAATTAGGTCACTGCAGCTAACCATCTCCCCATTACGGTATACAAGTCCGATAGTTGGTGATTCAACTTTGATATAACCTTCTTTTTTATTTTTGTGGTATCTCCTGGAACAGTTCATGTCTGCTCTTGGCACAAAGGTGCTTTGCATACTGAACACATCCACACAGATTGGACCAGGGTTTCTCCTGAACTACAAACTACACATCTTCTAGATGATGAGCAAATGAGCTGACGTTTACTGCTTTTGTGGCAGATTCTTTCGTCTATGTATGGCTTGTGTACCTTGATCCGAGATGACTAATTATTTTTGTGTACAGAGGATGGAGCAGCAGCCACTGAAACTATTTTGCAGCAAACGAACTTTTGTACACCTCTCGACTAAAGTCTTTATTGGAGAACTGATCCATTTCAGTCTTCTTGCGCTTAATGAATGATTTTATTACACAGCAGTCTACAAAGTGAATGAACAATCTCATCCACCATTTATTGCTATTCATGTCTGTAGTATAATCTAACTTCAGTCAATCAGAATTATTCAGTGTTAATACTGGAATCTTTCGGCACTAGAGGGCAAGTGATATTGGTTATTATTCCATCTTTCTTCGTGACACTTGCTGTGGGCACATCTGACCGTGCGTGACATGTAAAAATCATATTGACTGCCCTTTTATGCTTCCATCTATGGGTAACTATATCATCACTGCTTATTCTGTAATCTAATTCCCTTCTCTAGTATTCATTTGCACCCTGGGTTTTGACAAGTTTTTCCTTTTGGGATTTATTGTTCCAGAAGCTTACAGACCATTGGGCTTCTGTTTCTGAACAGATAATATGATGTAAAATAACTGCCCATAAAAATGATTCTTTCCGTGAAATCATTGTTCAAATTTAGAACCAATTTCAATCACGACTCTACTACTGGAGACTGTTACTTTTCCTGTATAATTATCAAATTTCAAGTTGTATGAAGATGCATCAGATAACATCCACACTTTGTACCGTTTCTTTCTAGGTTTGTCTCTCATCTACTGTTTCATAGATGATGTTGTTGTTGTGGTCTTCCGTCCTGAGACTGGTTTGATGCAGCTCTCCATGCCACTCTATCCTGTGCAAGCAACTTCATCTCCCAGTACCTACTGCAACCTACATCCTTCTGAATCTGCTTAGTGTATTCATCTCTTGGTCTCCCTCTACGATTTTTACCCTCCACGCTGCCCTCTAGTACTAAATAGGTGATCCCTTGATGCCACAGAACATATCCTACCAACCGATCCCTTCTTCTCGTCAAGTTGTGCCACAAACTTCTCTTCTCACCAATCCTTCTAAATACACTCCTGGAAATGGAAAAAAGAACACATTGACACCGGTGTGTCAGACCCACCATACTTGCTCCGGACACTGCGAGAAGGCTGTACAAGCAATGATCACACGCACGGCACAGCGGACTCACCAGGAAGCGCGGTGTTGGCCGTCGAATGGCGCTAGCTGCGCAGCATTTGTGCACCGCCGCCGTCAGTGTCAGCCAGTTTGCCGTGGCATACGGAGCTCCATCGCAGTCTTTAACACTGGTAGCATGCCGCGACAGCGTGGACGTGAACCGTATGTGCAGTTGACGGACTTTGAGCGAGGGCGTATAATGGGCATGCGGGAGGCCGGGTGGACGTACCGCCGAATTGCTCAACACGTGGGGCGTGAGGTCTCCACAGTACATCGATGTTGTCGCCAGTGGTCGGCGGAAGGTGCACGTGCCCGTCGACCTGGGACCGGACCACAGCGACGCACGGATGCACGCCAAGACCGTAGGATCCTACGGAGTGCCGTAGGGGACCGCACCGCCACTTCCCAGCAAATTATGGACACTGTTGCTCCTGGGGTATCGGCGAGGACCATTCGCAACCGTCTCCATGAAGCTGGGCTACGGTCCCGCACACCGTTAGGCCGTCTTCCGCTCACGTCCCAACATCGTGCAGCCCGCCTCCAGTGGTGTCGCGACAGGCGTGAATGGAGGGACGAATGGAGACGCGTCATCTTCAGCGATGAGAGTCACTTCTGCCTTGGTGCCAATGATGGTCGTATGCGTGTTTGGCGCCGTGCAGGTGAGCGCCACAATCAGGACTGCATACGACCGAGGCACACAGGGCCAACACCCGGCATCATGGTGTGGGGAGCGATCTCCTACACTGACCGTACACCTCTGGTGATCGTCGAGGGGACACTGAATAGTGCACGGTACATCCAAACCGTCATCGAACCCATGGTTCTACCATTTCTAGATCAGCAAGGGAACTTGCTGTTCCAACAGGACAATGCACGTCCGCATGTATCCCGTGCCACCCAACGTGCTCTAGAAGGTGTAAGTCAACTACCCTGGCCAGCAACATCTCCGGATCTGTCCCCCATTGAGCATGTTTGGGACTGGATGAAGCGTCGTCTCACGCGGTCTGCACGTCCAGCACGAACGCTGGTCCAACTGAGGCGCCAGGTGGAAATGGCATGGCAAGCCGTTCCACAGGACTACATCCAGCATCTCTACGATCGTCTCCATGGGAGAATAGCAGCCTGCATTGCTGCGAAAGGTGGATATACACTGTACGAGTGCCGACATTGTGCATGCTCTGTTGCCTGTGTCTATGTGCCTGTGGTTCTGTCAGTGTGATTATGTGATGTATCTGACCCCAGGAATGTGTCAATAAAGTTTCCCCTTCCTGGGACAATGAATTCACGGTGGTCTTATTTCAATTTGCAGGAGTGTAGTTTGTCATAATTCTGACTGTTTCTGTCAGGAGCCACAGAATTATCATATAGGCGAAGTTACTCAGTGGGTAACGGCCTTGCCGCATTGGATACACCGGTTCCCGTAAGATCACCGAAGTTAAGCACTGTCGGGCGTGGCCGGCACTTGGATGAGTGACCATCCGGGCCGCAATGCACTGTTGCCATCTTTCGGGGTGCGCTCAGCCTCGTGATGCCAATTGAGGAGCTACTCGACCGAATAGTAGCAGCTCTGGTCAAAGAAAACCATCATAACGACCAGGAGAGTGGTGTGCTGACCACATGCCCCTCCTATCCACATCCTCAGCTGAGGATGACACGGCGGTTGGATGGTCCAGATGGGCCACTTGTCGTTGAAGACGGAGTGCATGGCATGGCATGAAGTTACTCAGTAACGAAATCTTTTTATTGGCATTAGCTTTGACACACAACTCTCACCAAGGTCTGTATCAGTGCTCCAGTAATCTCTGTAGCTAGTGTGTTTAGTGATTCCCATGTAAAGATTTAGTCATCAAAATGTTTATTTCATGTTTGTTGATGGGGATGAAAGATTTGCCTGTCTATATTGCATACAAACTGGTCAAAAACACTACATGGTTTATAAGTGTTTCATCAAAATAAGTGAACTGGCATTAAGTTCAGTTTGTTCTTTATTCCTGCAATGACAACACCTTGTCCAATAAATGTCACTTGGTCAACACTTGTTCCCTGGCTGCAGTTTACTGTGACGGTTGATGAAACAGCAAGCTGCACCAAATTGTTTTCACTTGTCTCATCTTTTCACTGTTATCCTCATAATCACTACTGCTCACCTCACGACTCTAAACAACACTAGAACCTACTCAATCTGTAGTGAATCAAGGATCTTTGTCATCACTGTCATCACTTTCATCACTATCAGCACTGTTGCCACTAGAAGAAATGTCATCAAATGGTATTTGGTCACATTCTTCTTTGGTGGGACATACTAGATGGAGAAAAAATACACTGGATGGAGAAGGACCACACAAAAATCCATCTGTGAAGTATAGAAAATTCTGTTTAAATAGTAGATAATATTAATTGTAGATTTATGGTGTGTCAACACACAAATATGAACAATTACTTACCAAAACTAGCCATATAAAGATGACCTGCAGAGGGAAATGCACATCGCTTCCATGAACAACACCAATAATAGATGAAATATCAGCTTGTCATAAATATGTGGCAAAAGTACTGCTGTGTGATTCTCCCGCTATCTAGTGAAACTTTATTCAACAATTAGTTGATTACATAGCTGAGAGAACTACTGCTCCTGAGCAATAAACTGAGAAAAACATGTGGTTATCCACAGTGATAACTGCCCTTTCAAAGTGTCTACATATGTGGTAGATTACAATGACATCCACTCTGCAAAAAGTGGGAGTAACTGGTGGCAACATGAAAGGCATACAGCCACCTCTTAAATTAACCATGCCAAATCTGTTAATAACCATACCGACCATGCACTGATGCAGGATTAAGAAGAAATGGTATCCGGAAAGCCCTAAATACCCTTTTAATTCTTTTGCGGATTTCAGAATTGAAAAGTTCTTCACCTTTTCCACAGGGGTGGTAGGAAACATGGCGCCGATAGGACAGCGTAATAGTGCAGCTCTTTCAAACAAGCAAACGTTTAGTACTGCAGTGTGCAAGGAATGTAAAAACGTGTTGTAAAAGGAATTCTGTGCGTAAGTTGTCGCTTCTGACTACATGAAAAGTGTGCAAAAGTGAACCTAAAATTTGTAAATGATGATTTATTTGTGGTGCTGCCAGTATTGTTCACGGACCTGTTCAAGTGCAGAAAAACTGATCTCCACAGTGAAGTGACTGCAAAAGAAAGTGTTATTAAAGTGTTGCAGAAAGAAATTGAATTTCTCAAGGTTGCCTTTTTAGCGTTACAAAACTAAAACGGTGAACTTAAGCGCCAAAAAGACTGACTGCGGGGACTACATCGCCAGAAACAATAAAAATCTGCGGATGCGGAGTGAAACGAATCTTGTTTCAAAAAACAGTAATGAGGCGTCCTGTGAAGCAATAAAACGACAATCAGAAGTATTGATGCCTAGAAATGAATATGTGGATCTTATTCATGAAGATAACTGCGACCTAAACAAATCCCGAAGAATGATCGATGCCAAAAAGGATGTACGCCATTTGCGGAGGGATACTCCCTGCTAGACGAGCGTTTCACGTCACGTGAACGAAAACACAGTGCAGACTCAGTAGGCATAAATACTATATATAAATGGACAAATGGAAAGTTTGAGAACAAAAGATGTCATAGTATTAGAAGTGTAACTGAAAACGAATTTCTCATAATTGGCGATTTCATGTTGTTAAATGAAGTGGTGCCAACCTGTGAATTTGAAGTCCGCCCAGGAATTAGGTCCCATCAGGTCAATAACTATTTCAAAAGTATTACAAATTCAAGAGAAAACATCGTAAAAGAAGCGAACAAAAATTACACAGACGTTTTCACCCATGCTGGTACAAATTCCCTCCGAGGATACAGCGAAAAGGAAATTACTAACGAATTAAAAAATATAATCCGATCAGCTAGAAAAATTTACCCTACTTCCAGGATAGCGATCAGCGGAATCATGAACAGGAGGTCAGTGAGTGACAGTTATATCAATCGAATCATTTGCAGAATTAATGAGTGTTGTGACAGACGAGGTGCTATATTTATAAAATCAAACCAGTTTTTGGGCAAGGAATATCTGGCCAGGGATGGACTGCATCTAAACAGACTAGGACAGATGACCTTCAGCAAAATGTTTATGGATGTTTGTAAAATCATTAAAACTAAGGGAAACTAATATTTACTGGAGGGGATGTAAAAGAAAAATGCCTGTTAGCTGAAAAGAAATCTGCTAAAGAGTGTCTACGAAAATGTACGCTTAATACCATTAAAACAAGCAAATGTTCTTATTTGGTGTACTGGAATATAAATAGCTTAAGTTATAAATCCTCCAGCAGCCTAATCTACAAACTTGATGAGTTACAAATTCTTCTCTCAGAATGTAAAACCATAAAAATTATTTGTTTACATGAACACTGGCTTAGCTCTAATACAATAAATATTTTAAATAAAATTGAAAACTTCAACGTTGCAAGCAGCTATTTCTCGGGAGAAAAAATCTAAGGTTCTGCGTACTGCTGGACTCTTCTATAAGTTATGAAGTGAAAACAGATTTTAATTGTTTAAATGAAGATTGCATATTCGAAAGTTGGTCTGTAGAGTTTAAAGAATTGATCATTTCAATTTACAGAATTCCAGAAACAGTTGTCACGCCATTCCTCTCTAAATTCCAGTGCTTGCTACATAAATTAAAGAAAGAAAAGGAGAAAAAAATTGTAATAGCAGCAGATTTTAGTATAAACACTGCAAATGAAAAAAAGAATCAACAACATTTGTTGATTCAATTACAAAAGTCTGGTTTTAATAAATTTTTCGGAGTTCACCAGAGAAAATATCCACTCGGCAACATTCATTGACAACATTGTAACAAATTACTACTTTGATAATGTACATAAATTCTGTCTAGACTTAGGGCTTTCTGATCACTCAGCTTTATTTCTCTCACTGACAAACATAATATAAGAAAAACATATATCAAAAGAAGTTTCAGTAAAACAAATATTGAAATGCAGAATGAGATTTTTACTCTGTAGCGGAGTGTGCACTGATATGAAACTTCCTGGCAGATTAAAACTGTGTGCCGGACCGAGACTCGAACTTGGGGCCTTTGCCTTTCGCGGGCAAGTGCTCTACCAACTGAGCTACCCAAGCACGACTCACGCCCCATCCTCACAGCTTTACTTCTACCAGTACCTCGTCTACTACTTTCCAAACTTTACAGAAGCTCTCCTGCGAACCTTGCAGAACTAGCACTCCTGAAAGAAAGGATATTGTGGAGATGTGCCTTAGCCACAGCCTAGGAGATGTTTCCAGAATGAGATTTTCACTCTTCAGTGGAGTGTGCGCTGATATGAAACTTCCTGGCAGATTAAAACTGTGTGCCGGACTGAGACTTGAACTCAGGAAAGTAGGAGACGATATACTGGCAGAAGTAAAGCTGTGAGGACGGGGCGTGAGTTGTGCTTGGAGAGCTCACTTGGTAGAGCACTTGCCCGCGAAAGGCAAAGGTCCCAGGTTCGAGTCTCGGTCCGGCACAAACTTTTAATCTGCCAGGAAGTTTCATATCAGTGCACACTCCGATGCAGAGTGAAAATCCCATTCTGGAAACATCCCCTAGGCTGTGGGCTAAGCCATGTCTCTGCAATATCCTTTCTTTCAGGAATCCTTTCTGAAAGGTTCGCAGGAGAGCGTCTGTAAAGTTTGGAAAGTAGGAGATGAGGTACTGGCAGAAGTAAAGCTGTGAGGACTGGGCGTAAGTTGTGCTTGGGTAGCTCAGTTGGTAGAGCACTTGCCCGCGAAAGGCAAAGGTCCCAGGTACGAGTCTCGGTCCGGCACTCAGTTTTAATCTGCCAGGAAGTTTCAAATAATGAGATATTCTGTGAGAAACTAAGTATAGTTTAGTACATTCTTAAACAGTTTTCTTGAGGTATTAAATGAGACTTTCTCACCAAGATCATATAGCAACGAAACATTAAGTAAGGTAAGATGTATCACACCAGGAATAAAAATAACGAGTGAGAGGAAAAGGAAGCTACACTATCAACTGAAGTACAACAAAGATCCTGATTTTGTGAAATATGTTAGAAACTATAAAACTATTTTTAAAATAGTTGTGAGAGCTGCAAAACAAATGGCAAATAACAAATTCATTCTAGGGCAGAAAAATAAAACAAGAGCAGTATTGATCTGTAGTTAAGTCTGAATTAGTTGTCTGAAATCATAAACAAGACATTTTAGAAATCAAACTTGAGGAAAAATTGGTTGTAACTCCAGCTCAAAATCTGAATGTTTCAATGAATGCTTCATAAATGTAGCAAAATCTGATTTAGACATAGCAAATTATGAGCAGAAAGTAAATGGTTTTGGGTTAAAAGGCAATACTAGTGCATGTCTCAAAAACTTCAACACAGTCTCAGCAAAATTTGTTGAAAATGTCATACTCTTCTTAAAAGACAAAAACTCTGCTGGCTGGGATAGGATACACACCAAAATAATTTTAAAAAGTTTACAACGTAACAACTCATCCTCTCTCTCTCACTCTCATTATAAACAAATCCTTTGAAGGAGGTTACTTCCCTGATCTCTTGAAATAAATAGAAGTAAAACCATTGTTTGAAAAAGGTTCAAAAGATGATAAGCAAAATTATCGCCCCATCTCTATACTCCCTGTCATGTCAAAAATATTTAAAAAATTGCTGCTTTACAGATACAAAGCTTCATCACACAGAATGATATCATTTCACATAACCAATTTGGCTTCCAACTAGGCAAAATAACTTTAGATGCGATAAATGAGTTTATCAAAAAAAGTTACTTCATCACTAGATAGGAAAGCTAAGGTCGCAGGAATATTCTGTAAACCATGCCCTGATGCTTTTCAAACTGAACAGGTATGGAATAAGGGATGTTGCTTTGAAATGGTTTGAATCATATGTCTTGGAGAGGAAACAAAGGGCAGTAAACACATCAAATGGAGCAGATCAATGGAAAACTGTGTCACAAGGTGTTTCTAAAGTCCCAGTCCTTGGACCCATTTTATCCCTGTTCTCTGTAAATGACTTGCCTCTCAGTATGAATACTTATTTATCTTTGTTTGCAGATGATACTTCTGACCTAACTGAAAATGAAAATTCTGACAATATATCACAGTGTGTCATGAATACGTTAAGTAACCTGGAAACATGGTTCAGTCAATGGCTTAAGGCTAAACGTTTCAAAAACCCACATGATGAATTTTAAAACTAAACACTCAAAAAACTGAAGAAATCTGTGTCACCCACAACAATAAAAAAATGGAAGATCTTGACTCAGTCAGGTTCCTGGGAATAATCTTAGACAGAACTTCGTGTTGGAATTCTCATATAGAATATCTAGCAAATTAATTAAACAGCCTCGCATTTGCAATGGAAATTTTAGCCTGTGCTACTGATATGGCAACCAGGAAAATAGCATATTATAGCTACTTTGAATTGGTTATTCAATATGGAATAATTTTTTGGAGAAACTCGGGAAATGTACCACGAATTTTGAAGTTGCAAAAAGGAATCATTCACAACATGTGCTCTGCACAGTCGAGTGCATCATGTCGACCATTATTTAAAGACCTAAAAATATTAATTGCCCCCTCTTTATATATCTTTGAGGTGGTTCTTTTCCTACACAGCAGAGCCCATCTATTAAAAAAATAATTTTGAATACTCATATGACACAAGAAGACATAAAGAGAACGTTATGCTCACCTCTTGTCGCTTAAAATTGCGTGCTCAGACTCCTCAGTATATAGCCCTGAAAATTCACAAGACAATAAAAGAGTGTGACAATGAATATGAAGATAAATATTTTAAAAAGCAAGTTACATGATTTCTTAATTGAATGGTGCTACTACTCTGTTTAAGATTTCATGAAGGACAAAGTGATACTTTGAGCTGGAACCCTAAAATGGAATAAAAATTTATGATAGTTATAGCAGATGTAAATACTGTAAATCTGACAAATTGCAAGTAAGTAAACGCTCCAGAAAGTATTATTGTAAGTGTGACAAAATTTTAAATAAGCAAATTGTGACATTGACATTTCTCCTGTACGTCAGACATATGTTCTGAAATTGTGTATGTTATGATATGAATAAAACACATTTCACATTTACACTTGAGTGGCTCTGCACCTTTATCTGTTATTTTGTGCCTTAAAAATATTACCTCCTTTCTCATGAATTCACAGTTACCTGGTTGTAACTTTGATTATAAGTCCATAATCTATCAAAGATTTCCTGGAGCAAATTATATCATCCAAATATGCTAAACACATGCTCCATTGGAGTCCTCCCAAAGCAACATTTATTAATCTCTGAAATGTACTTGGTGCATTCTTTAATCCCATTGTCATTTTTTTAGTAATAGTGTTGATAATTTGCACTAAATGCTCTCTTTTCTCAATCTGCTGGTTCCATTAAAATCTGATACTGTCCACTGGCCAAATCTAGGAGAAAGATACTTGGCTTTCTGTAATTGGTCCAAGGTCTCTCTTATGTTGGCTATGGGAAAGGCTTCCACTATTCAATTTTCGTTCATCTTTCTATAGTGTGTTATGAATCCATATATACTATTTCACTGGTGTCTTGTTTCTTTTCTGCACTAGTATCAGCGGTGCATTCCATAGACTCTGACATTCAACAAATACAGGGTGTCACACCTAACATTAAACTGGAAACACCTCCCAAACCACAACAAACACTGAATAACCAATTCCGCAGATCGAAAGTGAGGAGAGGAGCTGGTGGAACTGGTGAATACAAACCATTGAGAAATGCATGGAAGTATGATTTTTAATACATAGTTATGTTTTTTTAAATGAAAACCTGTAATTACTTTTGCCGCAGCTGAAAAAAGAAACAAATACTTAATCAATGCCGTGTTTTACGTTGTAAAATTTTAAGTACATCCGGAGTAATTTGCAATGTAAAGTTGGCGCTCGAAACCTCAGATGTTCAGTTGCATGTTGTAACAAACACGATCTGTAGGGGTACGTTTATGAAGACTATACAGTGTTTACTAGTTTGGCTGTCTCAGTGTCTGCATGTAGTGCTTGATAAATTAGTCCATAGTACACCATGTTACCAGATATCTGTGATGGTGTACTGTACACATGTAAGAACAGAAGTATGCACAGTAGGAATGTGAGAAGGTCGCAAGTACAACAGTGTGTACAGTGTCGTGTGAAAATGGTTTATTCTAAAACTGAAAAGACAGAGATGATACTTTTCTATGGCAAGTGTAGACAAAATTCAGCCTGCACGTTGTATTCAGAAAGGTACCCGGACAGAGATCACCCAACGTGCCACAAATTTAAAAACGTCTACAAACAATTGTATGCAACAGGAATGGTCGTAACAAGCAAATGGTTCCGTAACAAACCCATCGCAGGAGAAGTATGTGCAGTTGGTGTGTTAACTGCTGTTTCCATGAACCCACATACGACTTCACGTGACATCGTTAGAGGCAGTTCAGCGAGTCAAAGTAGTATAATGTGCATACTTCGTCACAAATTTCACCTGTATCATGTGTCACTGCATCAGCAATTACGTGGAGATGACTTTAATAATAGAGTGAATATCTGTCAATGGGCATTAACAGAGAATGCATTGCAGTTCTATCTGTTTACCAATGAAGCAGGTTGCACAAACCAAAGTGCAGTTAATTTATGAAACATGCATTACTGGTCCATGAACAATCCTCACTGGCTTCAACAGATAGAGCGATAGCAACCGTGGAATGTAAATGTGTGGTGTGGAGCAATTGGCGACCATTTCATTGGTCCTCGCTTCATTGAAGGCACCCAAACAGCTGCAAAATACATAGTTTCTACAAAATGATCTGTGAATATTGCTAGAAAATGTCCCGCTGGAAATGCGTAGACGTATGTGGTATCAACATGATGGTGCTCCTGCACATTCTGCAATGAACACTAAGCTGACCCTTGACAGAATATTCAACGGGCATTTTATAGGACATGGGGGGGGGGGGGGGGGGGGGCACAAATTGGCCAGCCTGTTCTCTTGATCTTACACCTTCAGACTTCTTTCTGTGGGGTACGTTAAAGGAGAATGTGTACCATGTTGTGCCTACAGACCCAGAGGATATGAAACATCATTTTGAGACAGACTTTGGCAACATTACACCGGATGTACTGTGTTGTGTAAGACATTCATTATGCTGTAGATTGCAAATGTGTGCAGCAAATGAAGGGTGCCACTTTGAAAATTTATTGGCTTAAAATGTCAGGACACTCTTCTACATTCTGTAATTGAAAACAAAGACCAAACTTGTAAGTTTAACTACATTCTTATGCTAATGTACATTTTCATATAACAAATCACTGCTGTACAGTATTCTTTAGAGGAAAAAACTAATAAAAATGTTAACATGTGGATGCAACATGCTGTTCATGTCTCTTCAGTACCTACATTAAATCACTGTTCTTTTTGTATTGCTAATTAATTCAGTTCTCGCAGATATGTGCTGAAAATCATACTTCCGTGCATTTGTCAGTAGTTGGTATTAACCAGTTACATCAGCCCCTCTCCTCACATTCGGTCTGCGGAATTGGTTGTTCAGTGTTTTTTGTGGTTTGAGAGGTGTTTCCAGTGGTAATGTTAGGTGACTCACCCTGTAGATCCCCATTAAATGTTTTCTCAATTTTCTCCCATAATTCAACCTTTTGTGTCTCTGGTATTCTATACAGACATATATTCAAAAACTTTCCTTCATATTATGGCACAATTGGGAGTGCATGCCTTACTATTTCTGCAGTTGACATATGTCACCTTTTGGATAAAATACATCATAGTATTCACTACAACAGTTTTCCCCCATCTGTGTTACTCTTCTTTATTAAAATCATGTAGTTTCCATACTTTCCCATACCATTACTTCCTTCCTGTATGGCTTGTATTGGTATTACTTTCTCTGTTGGTTCTTTTAATACTTATGATGTGTTCAGATCACACTCAGCATCACTTGTATTTAATACGCCAAGAATACATTTCCCTAGCTTTACTTGTACCAAAAATTCAGTGACATACACACCTGACATTACTTTCTCTTTGGGAATAATCACTTCTGTTTCAGTTTTGTGATTATACCACGTTTCTACACAATTCCTTAACTTTTTTTTGTTTCCCAGGACTTATTTTCATGTAAAAATAGAAGTAACACTCTTAAAAATGCCAAGATTGCTTTAGTAGAGCATTTATTAAGATTACCAGTTTCAGCAAAACTATGTTGCCATCATTGGGTCTGTAAAGCATAGACCAGGTAGGCACAAAAACTGGGTGTGAGATATCTACATAACGTTTTTACATAACCTGTATCCATGATGTACCTTATGCACTACACTTCAAAGCATCTCATCCATGAGTACAATGGTTTGTGGCACACAACAAATACACACTCAAAGAACATGCATGGCACAGGATATCTGCGTATCTTAGGTGGAACAATCATTATATAAAAATCATACCCAATGCACAGAATATACATGCTCATGTTTGCTTAAAAGCTGCATACAGACTGAGATTGGGTAGTAAACATGGTATATGTTACAGTCGGCCACCAGGTGGCACCAAAGTGATAACAAACTGAAATACTGGATTTTGTATAAAGCCTAGGCACAAATACAAATCTGTATACATGTTTACATTAAAATTATATGGAGAATCATCCAAATAGCATATTATTTTATTTTTTATGTTTAAAAAGAAACTTCTTAAAAAGTGTTTTTATTATAAAATATTTAACTTTATAATTCTTTGTTAACCACAAGGGAACATACTGTATATCCATAGTTATGAATCAGTGTGCCTTAAAGAAGCAAGACATTCAGCACATTAAAACTTACTTCATCGATGAACAAGTTGTCAAAGCACCATCTCAGATGTAGAGAACAAGATACAGTATAGGTAGTTCATGTTAAGACTTTTGAAAATAATTTTATATTATATTTATAAAAAGGAAATATAAAAATATTTTAAAATTTTAATATTAATCTCCTTGTACAAAAAAGCCATATTATACAATACCAACATTACAGTAAAAGTCTAAATGCAATGAAAGCTATTGCTCAGTGTCTGGGTGATTTTAATTGAACTATAGACACTGAAAAGGACACAGATTGATGTCTAAGTTACATACGAAACTAATGTTGTCATTAGTTTACGAAATGGGGACCTACAACAATTACACATACCTCACAATATGGAGCTCATACCTTATAGCTTAAAGTTTAGGTACTAGATTGGTGCACAATGTCTAGGTATAACAAAAGGAGACATGATGATGATGATGATAAACCAGGTATCAGTACTAAAACACAGTGTGCACTAAGGTATAGGTTCAACATTATACATAGTAGGGTTTTAAGTTACCAATTACTTCAGGATCAACACTCTTGGATTAAAAACAAGAGTATAATTTCATTATAGGCAGTATACATTAAGTATGGAAACAAACTTATTGAGAATTAACTGCTATATTCATCACCACTATAAAGACCATTTATATTGTATACCACATGCAGTTCAGTATGAACTCCAGGTACCATCGAAAACTGTCGCTTGATGTCTTGGTGTATTCCATAGGACATGTAGAATCAATCAGGCAAAACCAGTTCCAAATAAAACTATAAAACACTTATCAATGTTCAGTCAAGTTGGTACTATAATACAATCATTACTTAACCTTATGTAACATGATATTAAAGTTATAACCATAAAAATTGATGTCTTAGACAAAACTGTGCTCGATGTCTAGGTGCAGCACACACCATACCATGAAAAAGTGGATAAAAAGAAACCACCATTACTTGGAATATGATGTACGGTGCATGCTAAACATATGTTTCATCCTGTTATTTCAAGGTTCAAGCACATCATAAAAAGAAAAAGACAATAAGGTTTTGTATATACAAAAAGAGAAAAAGCAATATTCCTTTTTAAGAAAACCATTGTATACCATTAGATCTGGTTAGAGATTATTTTATCACATAATTTTTAAATAAGTTGGGAGCACTAAAAGTGGAACATGTTATCCTCACATAACGTGTACAATAGACTATTGCAGATCCAAAACCTGAATGCCACAAGACGAGGAAACCCTTTTTATCATGGGACAGAAGCACAGAGAATGCAATTCTTACTATAATATGCAAATCATGGTATTATAGATCCATATTAGAAAATTTATCTTAAATAAAATAAAAAGTATACAAAAATATAAATAAAAATGCCATTAGGAATGGTGCTTGAAGTCTAAGTGGCATCATAAGTGTCTTGTATGACATCAAAAGGTGCACTAATTAAATTCCATATGAGTTTTTCAGAACTATAAAATTTTGATGCTATGTTATGTAAGGTAACATAATGATTCCATTATAGTACCAACTTGACTTTACACTAAGAAGTGTTTGATGATTTTATTTGGGACTGGTTTTGCCTTGTTGGTTTCTACATGCCCACTGGAATATACACATCAAAAAAAAGTTTTGTATCACTCCGGTTCCCAGAATTGCTGACAATAGATGTTGACTGTGGATATTGTATTACAGACACAATCCCTTTGACTGTTCATAGATGTAACTAAACTCACCCAAAGATGTAAACAACCATGCATGAGCAGTGCTGGTTAGGTGGAGGGGGTCCAACAGCCGATCACTTCCAGTCATTCCACCAAGGAGAAGATACATGGCTCATGTTGTCTGTAGTTCAACCATGCCTAGGCAGTCAATACCACAGTTTAATCATGTCCACAATGTTACTTTGCGCAAGGAAGGGCTCTCAACAAGGGAAGTGTCCAGGCATCTCGGAGTGAACCAAAGTGATGTTGTTCAGAAATGGAGGAGATATAGAGAGAGACAGGAACTGTTAATTACATACCTTGCTCAGGCTGCCCAAGGGTACTACTGCAGTGGATGACCACTACCTATGGATTATGGCTCAGAGGAACCATGACAGAACACACCATGTTGAATAATGCTTTTTGTGCAGCCACAATACGTCTTGTTATGACTCAAACTGCACACAATAAGCTGCATGATGCACAACTTCACTGCCTATGTCCATGGCGAGGTCCATCTTTGCAACCACAACACCATTCAGCGTGGTACAGATGGACCACTCAGGGTTGGCATCACGTTCTCTTCACCGATGAGTGCCGCATATGCCTTCAACCAGACAATCATCGGAGATGTGTTTGGAGGCAGTTTGGTCAGGCTGATCACCTTAGACACACTATCCGGGGAGAGTGCAGCTAGGTGGAGGTTCCGTGCTGTTTTGGGGTGACATTATGTGGGGCCAGTATATGCCTTGGTGGTCATGGAAGATGGCGTAACGGCTGTACGACATGTGAATGCCATCCTCCAGCCGATAGTGCAACCATATTGGCAGCATATTGGCGAGGCATTCGCCTTATGGATGACAATTCGCACCCCCATGATGCACATCTTGTGAATGACTCCCTTCAGGATAACTACATCACAGAACTAGAGTAGCCAGTATGTTCTCCAGACATGAACCCTATCGAACTTGCCTGGGATAGATTGAAAAGAGCTGTTTATGGATGGCGTACCCAACCAACCACTCTGAGGGATCTACGCAGAATTGCCATTGAGGAGAGGGACAATCTGGACCAACAGTGCCTTGATGAACTTGTGGATAGTATGTCACGGCGAATACAGGCGCACATCAATGCAAGAGGATGTGGTACTGGGTGTTAGAGGTACCTGTGTGTACAGCAACTGGGCCACCATCTCTAAAGGTCTCGCTGTATGGTGGTACAACATGCAATGTGTGGTTTTCATGAGCAATAAAAAGGGTAGAAATGATGTTTATGTTGAACTCTATTCCAATTTTCTTTACAGGTTCCGGAACACTTTGAACCGAGGTGAGCCAAAACTGTTTTTGATGTTTGTATCAAGACATCGCGTTACAGTTTCAGTTGCTACCTAAAGTTCATGCTATATTGTATGCGGTATACAATATAAATCAAGAGTAATCAAGATTTCAGATTGTGGGTCGTGCCCTGGCATGTGTGATTTAGCACTCAGCCTTGCTGCACATTTGCCCCACTGCCATGCTACACTGTCTTGAGTGCTTGGAGCAGGGAGAGAGGGCAAGTGTGAACACAGCAGAGTTGCACTGCTTATAATTTGGATTTATATTCCACATTTCTCAGCAAAAAAGGTCACAAACAAACCAAATCTTCACTACTATTTATTTTTGGCACCTTGAAGACATAATATATTTATCTGGTAAACTGTCGGCATATGGACAAACACAGACAGTTTCACTGGTTATCACGCTCAAGTTGCCAAGTTATCATGACTTGATTAGTTTCATAATCAAAAAAAGATCTATCACACAAATATGTGACTGAAATATTGTACCACTTTTGCAACCTAATTTTGCAGGCGTGGAAACACTACCTCAGAAAAGCAGTGTGGATGTTCTAGACTGTTTTAACATAATAGGATTTGTCATTAAAACAGGAATTACCTTGCAGGTCAGTCAGTCACATTTGCACATGTTTTCAACAGAAATGGCAAATGGTCTTGAAAACAGCCTTAAAGCAGATAAAACATTTTTGAAATTATTCTTGTAATTCTTTCAAGGTCACAATGAATTCTTCAAATCTCATGTCTTCTTTAACGGCAGTAAGGTTAGGGAACTGGAATATGTTTGTCAGAATGTGTCCTTTTCTTGTCACCTTGAAAAGTCTTATTGTGGGCAATGTCGAGTCAAGTCCACACAAAATGCAGAATCTGCAATCCATTCTATCTGTTCTCAATTTTGTTCCTTTACCCTGTTTCTTCATGGGCCACATGGCTGCAAATTTAGCACAAAGTGATTCTTCATGTACAGGTCAATAAATCCCGTCACTCAATCATTGTACTTTTTTGTTCTTTCATTTTTAAGTAAATCTTTAAATTTTTTCTGTGTGATATATTATAATATATTTTCACAGAAAATTTGCAGTATCTATCAGTTATGCAGCTAAATAACATATTTTGAGAATTCTCATCCTTCTCGTCTATCATTTCCATTAGTTTTTAAAGACTTGTGATGATAGATTGCTTACTGCCTCTTTTTGTGCAAACTTTCACTGGGCCTGTGAACGTCCTTCATACAATGAACAAATAGTGAAGAGTAAACTGTTCTGAGGCCATAACATTGCTGAAAAGGAAGAGAGTTGAACTGATTGAAAAATGCCACATTGCAATATTAAATGAAATGTCACACTGTACCAAGGACTCAAGAGTCAAGTACAAGCACAGCCTAGACAGACAGAGCTGTGGTCTGCATGCCTCCCGCACACTCGGTTCACATGATGTTTGGCTCGCCATGACCAGTCCTAATATAAATGGTCTGTATACAGTGTTGGTGACTGTAGCAGTTCCTTCTCAGCATGTTCATTCCCATGCTTAACATACACTGTCTATAATGAATATAGATTCCTGTTTTCAATGCATCAGTGATGATATGGAAGTAATTGGGAGCTTGAAACTCTACCATTTATAATGCTGCAGTTTACTTCAGTGCACATTGTGTTTCAATACTGATATCTGGTTTACTATTACCACCATGCCTCCTTTCCCTGTACCCAAACATCATGCACCAATCTACTACCTAAAATTTTGAGCTGTAATGTACAAGCTCAATATTGTAAGGTATGTGTAATGGTTGTAGGATCCCTTTTTGTGAGCTAATGACAACATTATTTTCATATGTAACTAAGCAGAGCAATCTGTGTCCTTTTTAGTGTCTGTAGTTGGATTAAATTCACTTAGACAAGAAGCAGTAGCTTTCGTTCCATGCAACAATGGTCTATTCCACTTCTTTTAAAGACTGGAGAAAAAGCAAGTTCAAGCTATATGATTGTGGTTTTTCTTAGAATTTGAAACATCCAAGTCTGTTGCTTGTAGTATGCTATATGATGCTTTGTCTGTTTAACTACAATGGTACTTAAATGTTCATGGAGTAGTTAATGGTTATGCAAGACCTCAGTTACACTGAAGTTCCTTTGTACGTAGGGGAGGCCAAGAAATGTGTTTGAATGAAAGTTAGACATTTTACATGAAAAGAAACACTGTAGTATATTAACCCCTTTATATAAGTTTTATGAAGAGATTTTCACTAAAAAATTAACTAATGAAGATCACAGTGACAGGGGGAGTTACCTCAGACACATAGTGAAAATGTTAATTTTGTACATATAAACAACTCATGGCTTGCCCATTGCCCAATTAAAAAAAACTAATAAAAAGGGGTATACAATTTGTCTTTTATATCCATGAGTGTGTACAAACTCATATTTATCTGATTTGTCGTAAGTGGGATAGTTACCTTTAGTAACAGACTGATGAATGTGAACAGAGTAATAACAATGAAGGATCTTCATGTTCCACATCATTACGAAGTGTCGTATTCATGATCTGTGGAACAAGTACTGATCTAATTCAATCTAATCTAATTAGCCTACACATAATAAGGTAGATTAAAAAGATCATCATCATCCTCCATATCATCTGCCTGGGCTTCCTCAGTCCTATTATGAGAAATGACACAGTTATAAAATGGACAATAAACTGCAGATACATATTTCAAAATGTCACAAATGTCCCTAATTTTGTTTGTAACATTTTTGTGTGAAGTCAACATATTGTAGAGCTAGTGTGTGTTCCTCTCTTCACCTTAGTTCTTTTACAATATAATTTACATAACTACATGAATCTATCTCTGAATGGGAATACTTCACAATGTATTTCCAAGTGATTAGTTATTTCATTTAACAGATACCTAGGCTTCGTGTTTACAAAATCAAATCAGCCTGTTGCATCTCAGTAATGTTAAATCTTTTTTTTTTTTTTGCCTGTCCTAGTATTTTTAATAATTTGTGCCCACTCAGCAGGTGTACAAATATATTTTTGCTCCATCTTTTTCTTCTCAATTAGCCCAAAGTCCTATCACATGGCAGATAACTATGACCTGAAACTAGATATGTATGTTCTTTGCCTATTTTTTGTGAATAATATGTAACCAGAAGCACAAGAAATACATATGTTTGTTTTGTGCACAACAGTTATCAGAATACATAATTAATTGATCAATATCTTGTAGACATGCAGAGGAACACTTAACTAAACATGAAATTATTTTATCAGCATCAAATTCAACAATATTATCTGGCCCTCCATTTTCCATCATCTGTATACATCCAAAGCTGCCTTTTGTAAAAAAACTAAAAATTAAAAAAAAAACTCATTAAATTGCGTAAGTAAAGGTGGTTGTGCTTGCTGCAAATTTTATAATTTTTACAGAGCTATTGTTCTTTGGAACAAGCTATATCAGCTTTCAGGTTGATATATACTGCTTGTACCTTTAATTGGTGCAAATTTAACTCTGGCTGCATATTTAATTTTTTTTTTCCAGTATCATTCTCTACATCTGAAACTTTATATGCAGAGAATCACAAACTTTGCAAGCGTCAGTAGATGGGGTGGCAAATAAGAGACTGAATTTTTTGTTAAAATCTCCCTGTAGATACATGGTACTCACTAATAATGTCACAGGAATCATGTTCCTGTTTTATCCAACTAACAAAGTTTATACGTAACAGAATCATTTAGGCCTTTAGGCAAGTATTTTCTGTTTGGAGCAGAAACTCTACTATAGTAAGACTCATGTAGTGGGAAACTATTAATTTGATTACTACTAAATTATATTTGCAACTAAAGTATGTTTATGGTCACTAGTTTTATAGGGTCAGTTTGCATGATGTCCATAGCCATCAAATTTTGTTGTTCCTTCTCTCTGCTTCTTTTCTACTGCCCTAGAAAGTCGCGCAGTATTAATCCCAAACAAGGATAGGAATGCTATTTTACAAATCCTTTTGTCACAGTCTTGAACTAAAACGTGGTACTCATGTGTGTTCTGTCTCCTGCTTTCATTTCTGTTAGCACCATACCTTTCCTAAACACCTTTCACTCAGACACACCCATTAAGGAATGCATTTTGTGTGCTAAAATTAACAATATCCCAGAACTCTTGAACACTGCTTCACATTCTTCTTCTCTAAATCATTCATAACACTTATGTTCACAACCACGTGGCAGAACTTGTTTATGTTCCTTGTCTTGCTTGCCAGTGCTACCTGCATACTCTTCTCCTGTATTCCTTTTCTGTTTTTTAATGTTTCTTGCCCATGAATTTACATTTCTTGTTCTTTGTCTTGCAAAATTTCCTGGATTTTTCATGTTGATTTTGTAATTTTCAATTTTTCAGGAGTTATCATCATCTCTAACGTCAGCTATCTTTGTTGTTGTTGTTTGTTGTTTTTGTTACACGGGACTTGGTTCTCACTTTTCATTGACTTCGTGAGGTTGGAGCACTGTTGCACTCAGAGAACTGAAATATTTTTAGGGCAAAGATTAAAGGCTTTGTAGCAACATACATATTACGAATTGGACTAACCACTTGGTAGGAGGATAGTTCATCCAAATGGCAACAGATGGAGCTTAATTTTAATTTTCACATCAGAAAGGATTAAAGATCACAGTTGCACTGCCCCCTCAATTACACTGTCCTGGTAGCATTGTATAATGTGAGTTATTTGTGTAAGGAGATTAAGATTACAACTGTAAAATCTTTTTATGTTGCCTTTATATAGATATAATATAATGTTTGAAAGTTTTAATGTGAACTACCTATACCATCTCTCTTGTTCAATACACATGAGATGGCGCTTTTATGTCCTGTTCATTGATTTATTTATTTTGAACATACTGTACATCTTGCTTCTTCATAGATACTTAGACATTTTATTATGGTTAACAAGGAATTATAAAGATAAATATTTCATAATATAAAAAACTTTAAGAAATTGCTTTTTAAATATAAGAAATATTAAATTCTTTCTATACTCTAATTTGGATCATTCTGAGTATAATTTCGTTGTGAACATGTATGCAGATTTATATTTGTGCCTAGGCTTTATACAAAATGCTGTATTTCAGTTTGTGGTGCCACCTGGTGGCTGACTGGTGACATTGTGTATGCAGCTTTTAAGCGAGCATGAGCATGTATATTTGGTGCATTGCGTATGATTTTTATATGATTGTTTTACCTTTGACGTGCATGTATAATGTCATGTATGTTCTTTGAATGTCTATTTATTATGTGATAAAAATTATTGTACACCTGGACGAGATGCTTCGAAGTCTAGTGCATGAGGTACATTATGCATACATATTATGTTAAAACTGTTATGTAGATATCTCATACCTAGTTTTTGTCCTTATTTGGTCTATGGTCTGCAGGTCTGAAAAACAAGTAATCTGAACAAATGTTCTACCATACCAGTGTAGATTGCCCCCCCCCCCCCAACCTCTCTAGTGGAATAACGCGAAACATATATAGGGCGGGGCAAATAAAAGTGGCCAGGAGTAATACACCTAAGACATGAGGTGTCCTCACACGAAGCAATCAAACACTGACAGATCAGGCTACCAGGATGGTCAGCTACAGCCGCAACCAGAGCAACCTCTGCTAACATCTCTGTCAGGTGTGAAGATTGTCTAAATATGCTCTAAAGGTCAAATGGCTGTATGGGCAGTTGCTCCATCCTGTTGGGATGTGATTATATGCATACATTCACGTTGAATTGTATTCACCTGTGCAGACCACTTTTATTTGCCCCACCCTGTACAATCTTTCTCATGTCACTTTTTGGTGCCATGCTGTTTTGCCTTAAGGGTAATTCATTACATTTTGTCCCACGACTTGATTTGGTATAGATATCTTACTACCTTTTCCTTCACCATCCTGTGATGTACACCGATTTTATCCATATTTTGTGAAGGACTTACCCTCTTATTCACAGATCCTATTTCCGTTCATTTTCATTTTCTTTGCAGTGTGGCTCACAGACACTCTCAAAACATGGCTGCTTTCATTACAAATCACTTTTTTGGGTTGTCTAATAATTAGTTGGTTGTTACTCAGCCCACGTGTTTACTAAAAATTTTCAGTATTGCTCCACCTACCAGCAGTGGAATACTTTGACCTTGTGTTTACCTTTCCCTCTCACAATAATTAATCACAACCTTTTGCTTCCTCAGGAAGTTGCTTCCTACTGTACCATAATTAATATCTGATCCTCTCCCTATGAAATGGAGCTTGTGCTTCATTGGCACTTTCTCTGATATTAGTAGTTGCAGATTCAGGTTTCCCAGTGTGTGTACTGTACCTTGTGTCATGCCCTTTATTCTACAGATATCTACCCTGCTAATTACTACTTCTTTCATGAGACACTATTCTGTTATAATGCTTATATGGGTCTTGGTATCTATTAATAACCATAAGTCCCTTCCTAATTTGTAACAATATGCCATCATAATTTTGGTCTTTTCTTTGCACTCTATGACTAACTTTTGGCCATTTTGTTATTGTAACATCTGACTGCTTGATGTTCCGCACTCTTAGTTTCCCTTTTTACTTCTGGATACGATCCCAAATTTCTCATTGCACTTTGGTCTATTGTGCCCATATTGGATGCACGTGTGACACCTAGGTGTTTTACAATCCAGTACTTGATGCCCACACATTTTGGACTTTCCACAAATGATTATTCTTTTACATTGACCACTGGTGTGCCTTTGTTTATTGTAGTGATAAAAGTTCTGAGAGCACTTTACTTCTTCCTTCTTCATGGATTTTGCTACCTCTCATACCCTTGTAGTCCCCTTTGGCTTCCCACTGTTTCTAGCCATGCCACCCATCTGCTCACAGTTATAACGTATTCCTCCTATGTTACTCCAAATTTCTACTATCTGATGAAACACTCTCAGGAACTGGCCCTTTTCACTTGTGGGCAATAGCACACTTTCCTCTTGCAGTGCTACGTAAAATGTGTCATCTAAGCTAATGGTTCACCCTGGCTTCACGTAATTGTCTGAATCCTGTCACTTACTATGCTCTGTATGAATTAAGTCCATCCTAGTGTGCCTACCAGTTCTAATACACTTCGCAGTTGTGCCACCTCTGTCACTCTGGTGGCTGCCTCTTTGAATAATTTTTATAGTTTATCCATTTGATTAGCCTATGATGCTATTGCTTCCCCTACATGTCACATGGCCTGAAACACCCTACAGGCATAATAGTCCATGGTGCACTTACATGAATAATTTTCTTCCAAGACTGTGTCCGCTTGAAATCAGTTCTTAGCTCTCTCCAGGACAGTTAAGTTCGCCTTAGCTTCTCCTGTAATGTTAGACTTTGTGTATTGAAATAGTGGTGGTTTATCATCTGTTTGGACTACTTCAAACACCACATCCACATCCTCAATAAACTCCCTAAGTTTGGACTTAGCCATACTAAATGACTAAATGACTAATTTACTGGTAAAAGAACATCCTTTTCACTGATGCCTCTAACATCTGAACTTCTGGCTGAAGTCATGTTATGCTAATACAGTGTTACAGACAGAGTGCTAAAACTATTGCTGTTGTCACTTACCTGAACCATGTGTGTTTATGGTGCTATAGTTCTGATGGTTTCCCTTGTAGTTCCCTCTACAAGTATTTGTTCCTATGCTGGGCTTTTCTGCAACTTTTCCAGCCTAGACAAGTTCACCAAGTTTCTGCTGGGCTTTCAGGATGGTGTCTCCTTCTTTTTTCCTATTCCACAGGCTTGTTCATCCATCTTCTTCCTGTTCACAGTTTGAGGGAGTGATTCTGACAGTCTACCAACTTCTCCTCTGATATTCTGTCACCTGATCCCTGCCTCTACACACCACACCCCACAAACCTGACACCAGAAATTTTACATCACATCCCAGCATAGGTCTTGTCGCTAGCATTGGTCAAAGGTGTGGCCTGTGTGGCACCATCAGAACAATGTGAGCTGAGTTCAACTAAGCTACCCTCACCATAGTGAGGTAGAAAGTCTCCCAGACGATTTTGGAATGGAGTGGAGAAGTTTGCTTAATTGAAAGTGAATAAGGGTGGAAACACTTAAGGGGTCAAGTTAAGAACACTTTATTTGCCAATAGTTCAGCCTATCTGGAGAGGTGTCTTACAGTGGCTTTATATCTTTTCAAATCAATGAGTACACCCTACCACTGTTAGTGCTTCCCAGCAACTCCTGATTCCTCTCTTGTACCTTTCACTATTAGTGGTGAGCACCCTACTTGTAACTTGTTCCAACAATACACAATCAAATACTTTAACCACAACCAAGGACAAGTTAAAGACAGTGCTTGTTCTTTATATTCTACCACACAGAAAATATGAACTACTAATCATTGCTATTATTAGAGACAAATTCTATGGAGCTTGTCCTTTTCTAGTACTGTAATGATTCTGTGGAACTGTAATGAGTATTCTGTCACCTTCCAGACTACAAGAACTAATTTCCCCTTGTTCTGTATTCTGTGTTGTTGTTTAAGATACACACTTTATTGATGACCATTACCCTTCTCATCAAAGTTACTGTGCATTCTGTCAAAACTGAACTGGCCCTGAGAGAGCATCTGGAGGGATTTGTCCACAGCTTGTGGTCTAGTGACTAGCATTGCTGCCTCTGGATCATGGGGTCCTGAGTTCGACTCCCAGCCAGGTTGGGGATTTTCCCTGCCCTGGGACTGGGTGTTTGTGTTGTCCTCATCATTTCATCATCATCATTTGTGACAGTGGCTAGATTGGACTGTGTAAAAAATTGAGACTGTACAGATGCTGATGACTGTGCAGTTGAGCGCCCCACAAACCCATCATCATCATTGGAGAGATTTGTGCATTGGCTCACACAAATGCTGTCATTGTTGGAAGCAATAGCAGTGCGAGTGCCAACTAGCACAGTGATCACTATTTGAATGTTTACTAATCTCCATGCAGGCCTCTTATTTATCTTGAGATGACCACCTTAGTCCAACAACTCTGCCAACCTTTTTTCCAATTAGGCGATTTCAGTGCCTACCACTCCACATGGGGAGTTACCACTTCGTCTGGTAGGAGCTTTCCGATTGACAAGCTCCTTTTCAATGTTGATCTGTATCTTCTCAATGACTGTACTTGTGCACACATCAGCTACTGACCTTACGATCTCTTCCTCCAATCTCGTGGCTTCACTACAATGACCTTTGAGACAGTTACCACTTTCCAATGATCCTAGCACTTCCTCAACAACACCTGCCAGACCAGTTAGCATTCTGGGAACTTTGAAGAGCCAACTTCCAGTTGTATTCCTCTGTTCCTTTTGTCCCTCTCTTTCAGATTGCATCTACAAGGTTGTGGGAGACGTCGCTGACATAATCACCCTCGCCACTGAAACTGCTATCCCCTTTCTACGTGCCCCTTCCATCACCAGCTGGTGTCATGGTGGACCAAAGAGACCAACCTCCTCACATTTAAGAGATATTACATTAAGGCTCACTAATTCAACTCCTCTCTCAAAAACTCTCCGTCCGATCAGGCCTTGAAAGGCCCAATGCTACTGACCAGCCGTCATGTCATCCTCGGCCCACAGCCATCACAGGATGCGGATATGGAGGGCGTGTGCTCAGCACACCACTCTCCCAACTGTATGTCAGTTTACGAGATCAGAGCCGCTACTTCTCAATCAAGTAGCTCCTCAGTTTGCCTCACAAGGGCTGAGTGCACTCTGCTTGCCACTTGTCAACAGCACTAGGCAGACCAGATAGTCACCCATCCAAGTGCTAGCCCAGCCCGACAGTGCTTAACTTTGGTGATCTGACGGGAACTGGTGTTACCACTGTGGCACAGCCATTGGCTACTGATTCAACTCAGTAATAAGGAATGGTGGGAACACTATGTCTCCTCCTCGGGAACATATGCCTCTTCATCTCAGGTGCAGGCCAAGCTCTGTAGTCTTCTGGGCTGCCAAATATAAAAAACTGTTCTTAATCTCTTCCTTCAGGGTTTTCTTTGTACTGTTTCTGCTGTGCACCTTGCGACCAACATTATTACAGTGTCAATATCATCTTTTCCCTGGCTGCCTTTTGAATGCACAAATGACAAACTGATGACATCTTCCTACCTTTCACCCCTGCCGCGAATTATATAATGAACCTTCCACTGACTGGGAACTGCTTCAGGCTCCAGCCTCCTCACACGATACATTCCCGGGCCCTGATTCGATTCATAATCAGATGATCCAACCTCTAAATGTTATTCAAAGGCCCCATCTCCTTGGCTCAAAGGAATCTTGCCTTAACAATGGCAGTATAGTACCATTGTTCAAACCCTTAAGCCAAGCAGAAACACAATGTCCATTGACAGCCACCAAACAATAAACTTCACCTGTGAGCCTGCAAATTTCTTGAAGGGATGGTAACCTAATAATTATGCTGGAATGATGAATCTTGGGGCCTTTTGTCCCTCTATCAGTGTGGTTTCCGAAGCAGACATTCCACAACTGACCATCTGGTTAAGTTGGAAATGGCTTTCCAACAGGCTTTTCCTAAACACCAACACTTCACTGCAGTCATTTTTGATCTACATGGGGCATATGACACCACTAGGTGCCCTCAAATTTTACTTACCCTCCATGACTGTGGCTTTTGAGGCTCCCCGGTGACTTCTATTCACAATTTTTTTATCTCACCAGTTGCTTCAGGTTAGATCTGGTATGTCACTCGATTCCTCACAGATCCCCCCCTGTGGGTTCGGGGGTAAGAATAGGCCCACGGTATTCCTGCCTGTCGTAAGAGGCGACTAAAAGGAGTCTCAAACGTTTTGGCCTTGTGAGATGGTCCCCTAACGGGTTTGACCTCCATCCTTCTAAATTTTCCGAAGAGCGAGCCGATTGGGGAAGGGCGCCTTACAAGGAGCGATGTGTCCATCAAGCATTACCATCTCTAGCCAGGTTTGTCGTCATCGCTTAGCAGTCCCGCTCACCTACCATCTCTTGGGCGTGGATTTGTTCTTGGGTGCGGTTTCTTGCAGTCTGCTATGCTGTGTCGCTTTATGCGCCAATGACGATATTGGACTACATCACCTGAAATCCAGCACGGTAGCCAGTCCGTTGTGGTGGGGCCGCCATGTACCCTGTTGGTTGTAGCCCCCTGACTACACAGGGATCGCTCTGCTGATGCCAGCGCCGTTAACTCCCCACGTATGCCAAGGAGTAGATGCCTATCTCCTTGGGGCATTGGGACTCCCGGCAATGGCCATCCTGCCAGGTGGTCGTTGCTGAGGCTGGGTGGCGCCCGTGGGGAGGGCCCTTGGTCGGAGTAGGTGGCATCAGGGCGGATGACCCGCAATGAAGCGTGGTACATCATCTCTTGCTGGTGGCCAGCCGCCAGCAGTCTCTAAGCGTTCCAGGGCTCAATACAACGCAACTACATATGACCCCAAATCGTTCCCCTCCCTGGCTACACCATGGGAGGAACGAAAGACTAAGGATGCCAGCGAACCGTACTCGCCCCGCTACCTGGTGTGTACGAGAGCTGATGGTGAATCCTTTACATCCATGAAGCCTCAGTTCTTCGTCGAGCACTTAGAGGACAAGTTCGGGGAGGTGGAGGGCTTGTCCAAAATGCGCTCGGGCTCGGTTTTGATCAAATCGGCGTCCTCCGCCCAGTCCCGCCGGTTACTCGATTGTAACAAGCTGGGGGATGTTCCGGTTACAATCACGCCCCATAAGAGTCTTAATATGGTCCAGGGCATAATATTCCATCGGGACCTTCTATTGCAGTCCGATGACGAGCTTCGCGCCAATTTAGAGCGGCGAGGTGTTCACTTCGTCCGGCGCGTACATCGTGGTCCAAGGGATAAGCAGGTTGCCACCGGTGCCTTCATCTTGGCCTTCGAGGGTGATACTTTACCTGAGAAGGTCAAGGTGATGGTCTATCGTTGTGACGTCAAGCCATATATCCCTCCCCCGATGCGGTGCTTTAAGTGCTGGAAGTTCGGGCATATGTCTTCCCGCTGTACTTCCGGCCTCACATGTCGAGATTGTGGACGCCCATGACATCCCGATACTCCATGTGCTCCGCCTCCCATCTGTGTTAACTGCGGAGAGCACCACTCACCTTGCTCGCCGGACTGCAGGATCTGCCAGAAAGAGCGCAAAATCATGGAGTATAAGACCCTGGACCGCCTGACATACACTGAGGCCAGGCAGAAGTTCGAACGCCTCCATCCAGTTCGAATGCCTGCCTCTTACGCCGCGGCTACTACTGTTATGGCCCCATTAGCTCTCCCTCAGACTGCCACCTCTCAGAGCCGGAATGCTACGCCTGCCCCCTTGATGGTGGGGGGCACTTCACTCCTTGCTGCTCCTGCACTACCTGCCTCAGGAGCAGCAACCCCCCAACCATCGGGGACATCAGTCCCCACTTCTAAGCTGGGGAAGCCTCAAACTTCCCCTGCTCGAATAGCACGGAAAGGGTCCCTTGGGTCCCTTCCTTCCCAGGTTTCCGCCTCTGGGAAGGGTGACGTCAGCCAGTGGAAGAAAAGCAGACCAGCGGCTGATCGCAGGGCTTCCCGCTCCTCCTCCGTCCCGGAGACTGACTCGCTGGAGCCCTCCCAGCCAATGAAACCCAAGGACCAGAGAGACAAGACGAAGAAGAAGACCTCTAAGGCCAAGGACCACGCGGTGGCATCCACCCCACTGCTCCCTACAGGCTCTGCGTCCGGGGATAAGGTGGAGATCCGGGCGTCCGCTGAGGACCTGGATCTCGCCGGACCCTCAGACGCCATGGAAGCAGATTGTACTGGTCCTCCATCGGTGGCAGCAGGTGACCCAGTGGCGTGATCTGCCTCCTCGGCCCCTTCACACCTTTTTCGGACATGGACAAAGCAATACTCCAGTGGAACTGCAACGCTTTTTTCCACCACCTTGCTGAGCTTCGCCAACTCATCAGCAGTCACCCTTTCCTCTGCATTGCCCTACAGGAAACTTGGTTTCCGGCAATGCGGACCCCTGCCCTACGTGGGTATCGGGGTTATTACAAGAACTGGGCAGCTTATGAGAGGGTATCTGGTGGAGTCTGCATCTACATCCTTAACTCTGTCTACAGCGAATGTGTACCTCTTCACACACCTTTAGAGGCTGTCGCTGTAAGGATGTGGACGCCTCAGCCTATTACTGTCTGCAGTTTGTATCTTCCGCCAGATGGTGATGTCTCGCGTCATGTGTTGGCTGCATTGATAGCACAACTGCCTCCTCCTTTTGTGTTACTGGGCGACTTTAACGCCCATAACCCCCTGTGGGGTAGCGCCGCGATTACTGGCCGGGGTAGAGATGTCGAGACTCTTCTCTCGCAGCTTGACCTCTGCCTCTTAAACACGGGAGAGCCGACACATTTCAGCGTCGTCCATGGCACATTTTCGGCCATCGACCTTTCTATCTGCAGCCCCGGACTTTCACCATCCATCCACTGGAGTGTCCATGACGACTTATGTGGTAGTGACCATTTCCCCATCTTTCTGTCACTACCACAGCGTCACTCTTCTGAACGCCCCTCCAGATGGGCTCTGAATAAGGCTGATTGGGGCTTGTTCTCCTCTCTCGCCACTATCGCACCTCCTTCCCCTGACACCATTGATGCGGTGGTTCAGTCGGTCACCACCGGCATCGTTTCTGCGGCGGCATCTGCGATTCCCTGTTCATCCGGGTCCCCTCGGAGGAGGACTGTGCCTTGGTGGGCGCCCGAGATCGCAGAGGCGATTAGAGATCGCCGGCGGGCTCTTCAACGCCATAAGCGGCACCCGTCCTTGGAGAACCTCATCGTTTTTAAACAGCTCCGTGCCCGTGCCCGACGCCTTATTCGCCAACGGAAGCAGGAGTGCTGGGAACGGTATGTTTCCACCATTGGCGTCCGTACCTCTGCATCGCAGGTTTGGGCTAAGATTAGGCGACTCCATGGCTATCGGCCGCCTGTCTCTGTCCCTGGGCTTTCGCTGAATGGAGTGGTGTGTACTGACTCCGAAACGATTGCGGACTGGTTAGCAGCGCATTTTGCTCAGTGTTCCGCATCTACGAATTACCCACTGGCCTTCCGCTCCCAGAAAGAGCGGTTGGAAAGTTGGAGGCTTTCCTTTCACACGCGCCACGCGGAGTCGTACAATGCTCCTTTCAGCGACTGGGAATTCCAGAGTGCCCTATCTGCTTGCCCTGATACGGCTCCTGGGCCAGACCGCATCCACAGCCAGATGCTGAAACACCTCTCTGTGAATTGCAAGCGACGCCTCCTAGATGTTTTCAACCGCATCTGGGTTGAGGGTGTGTTCCCGTCTCAATGGCGAGAAAGCATCGTCCTCCCCGTGTTGAAACCTGGCAAGAACCCGCTGGAGGTGGACAGCTACCGCCCCATAAGCCTCACCAACGTTCTTTGCAAGTTGCTAGAACGTATGGTGAGCCGGAGGTTGAGTTGGCTCCTCGAGTCTCGAGGCCTTCTGGCTCCGTCTCAGGGTGGGTTCCGCAAAGGCCGCTCTGCCGTCGATAATCTGGTCTCCCTAGAGTCTGCCGTCCGTACAGCCTTTGCACGCCGCCAACATCTGGTTGCCGTCTTCTTCGACATGCGGAAGGCGTACGATACGACTTGGCGATATCACATCCTGGCCACACTTCATGGGTGGGGTCTTAGGGGCCCGCTCCCGATTTTTATTCAGAATTTTCTGTCGTCTCGTTCCTTCCGCGTGCACGTTGCTGCGTCCCATAGTTCCTCCCGGGTCCAGGAGAACGGGGTCCCACAGGGGTCTGTCCTCAGTATCTCCCTGTTTTTAATTGCGATCAATGGGCTCGCTGAGGCGGTGGGATCGTCCGTCGCAGCTTCGTTGTATGCAGACGATTTCTGCCTCTACTACAGCTCCGCTAGCATTGCAGTTGCTGAGCGCCAGCTGCAGGGCGCTATCCGCAAGGCGCAGTCGTGGGCTGTAGCGCACGGCTTCCAGTTTTCGGCCGCTAAGACCTGCGTTGTGCATTTCTGCCGGCGTCGCACGGTTCACCCTGAGCCACGCCTTTACCTTGACGGTGAACCTCTTGCTGTGGTAGAGACGCATCGGTTCTTGGGACTGGTATTTGATGCCCGGTTGACTTGGCTGCCTCATATTAGGCAGCTTAAACAAACATGCTGGCGGCATTTAAACGCTCTCCGTTGCCTTAGCCACACCGGATGGGGTGCCGATCGATCCACCCTTCTCCGGCTGTATCAAGCGCTGATCCAGTCCCGCCTTGATTATGGGTGTGTGGCTTATGGTTCGGCGTCGCCATCAGCGTTGCAATTGCTGGATCCCATCCATCACTGCGGGATCCGACTCGCCACAGGAGCATTTCGGACAAGCCCTGTTGACAGCTTACTTGTGGAGGCTGGTGTTCCTCCATTGCGGATCCGGCGCGACCGACTTCTGGCCGCTTATGCTGCCCACGTTTGTAGCTTGGCAGGGTATCCCAACTACCGTCTCCTGTTCCCGCACTCGATCGTCCATCTTCCAGACAGGCGGCCCCGGTCGGGGTGTACGATCGCGGTTCGCATCCGGGCTCTACTGTGTGGGATTGAGTTTTTTCCTCTCCCGCCTGTTTTCCGGGCCAATCTCCGTCTGCCCCCTTGGTGTGTGCGCCGACCATGCATTCGGCTGGATTTGGCACAGGGTCCGAAAAACTCGGTCCCTCCTCCGGCCCTCCGCCGCCGCTTTGTTGCTCTCCTTGCCGAGTTTCCCGGATCTGCCGTGACCTATACCGACGGTTCGATGGTCTCTGGTCGCACTGGTTACGCTCTTACTCTAGAGGATCATTGTGAGCAACGGTCGCTGGCACCCGGGAACAGTGTATACACTGCCGAGTTGGTTGCCATCTATCGCGCCCTAGAGTATATCCGCTCCCGCTCAGGTGAGTCCTTTGTCATCTGTAGTGACTCCCTGAGTGGTTTACGAGCTCTTGACCAGTGCTTTCCTCGTTCCCGTCTGGTGATGGCCATCCATGAGTCGCTCCATGCTCTTGCCCGTTGCGGCCGCTCCGTGGTCTTTGTTTGGACCCCAGGTCATGTCGGCATCCCGGGCAATGAGCGGGTTGACACGCTGGCTAAACAGGCGGTGAGTTCACCGGCTCTGGAACTCGGCCTTATGGAGTGTGATCTCCTGTCGCTTTTGCGCCAGAAAGTGCTTGGTGCCTGGGGTGACGAGTGGCGCACCCTGCCCACGCCCAACAAACTTCGGGCGGTGAAGGAGACGACCGGTGTGTGGCGCTCCTCCATGCGGGCCTCTCGGAAGGACTCTGTCGTCCTCTGCCGGCTGCGCGTTGGCCACACGTGGCTGACGCACGGCCATTTGTTGCGCCGGGAGGACCCACCGCTATGTCGCTGCGGGGCAGCTCTGACGGTGGTCCACATTTTGGTGGACTGCCCGCTTTTAACAGGACTCAGGCAGACGTTTGCGCTGCCTGATACCCTCCCTGCCCTTTTATGTGATGACGATGCTATGGCGGACCTCGTGTTGAGTTTTATTCGGGCAGGGGGTTTTTATCGTATGATTTGAGTGTTTGTCCTTTTATTTCCTGTATTGACTTGGGCCTTTGGCCTGTGGTTTTAAACTGTGGGTTTTAATGTCATTTGGTGGTTGGCTTTTCCTTATTTTCATGGTTGGCCAACCACCTTCACACTCGGTGCGATTTTAGTTCCGTTTGTCTGGTCTTTGTCTGCCTTTCTTGTATTGTGTCGTCCCTTCTCTCAGTTCTCCGTTTTTAACGACTGACAGTTTTTATTTCGTGTGATTTTATCGTGGAACAAGGGACCGATGACCTTAGCAGTCTGGTCCCTTCAATCCCACACCCAATCAACCTCACAGATCCAAGAAAATGGTGGCTTGCAGTGCTCTATGCTGAGTTTTACAGTGTTCCTCATCACGACCAATAATCTAGTGACTTTCATCAGGCCTCAGGTCATTCTTGTACCGTATATCGATGACTCCTGCATTTTCCCAGGAGAATCACCAAACAGCCATATGTTTTCAGAAGTTACTTGTCAAATCATTGAAGTAAACACTCCAAAAGAAATTCACAAAATCCTGATATTGATTGATCCAGTATGCAAGTATTGATGCATCCAATAGTCTGTAAATGGAGTGTGTAGGGGCCTGAAGGTGGCATGCTGAAACTGATTGTCATGTACATAAAGTAACTTCAGAAAACATATGGCTATTTGGCATATTTCGCAATTTTTCTTGGTAAATATTTGACTGGCTGCTGTCTAGATTCCACAATGGATCAACAGAAACTTTTGCATTTGGTTTAATTCCCACTCTGTAGCCTTGGCTGAACACCAGCTCCAAGGTGCTGAACAATCTCTGCTTGGACCCTATCCCATGGTTCCCAATCCTCTCCTGTGAAAACATGAGTTATGCATTTTGTCATTTCACCATCCTGAGCCACAACACTACTTGTGTACCCAGCATTTGGATTGTTGTGCAGTCCCAATTTTTGAGATTCCTCTTTGAAAAAAGCTGACATGACTACCCCATATTTGTAAACTATAGACTAGTTGCATGCAGAAGTTTAACACACTTTGCTTCCTTGCCCACACCTCTGCACATCACACTTCTCTGCCCCATATTTATTAGGCCCTGGTCTCATCCCGAATAGATTATGATTGCCAGGTTTACGGCTCAGTGGCACCTTCAGCTTTTTGAAACTAGTGGATCCAGTCCATCTCTGTGGGGTGGGTGGGTGGGTGGGTGGGTGGGTGGGTGGGTGGGTGGGTGGGTGGGTAGGTAGGTAGGGACAAAATAGCGATGTCATCAGTCCCATTGGACTAGGGTAGCATGGGGAAAGAAGTTGACCATGCCCTTTTAAAGGAATCATCCCAGCATTTGCCTGAAATGATGTAGGGAAACTATGGAAAACCTAAACCAGGATAGCTGGACACAGGTTTGAGCCATCATTCTTCCAAATGTGAGTCCAGTGTGCTGACCACTGTACCACTGCAGAGTAAGACTGGCCACTGGTGCTTTCTGGAATAGTCCTCATCAAAATGTGGAGCTCCGCTATTCATTTCTGCTTGCATCAAGTCTTCTTCACTTATGCAGTCACCATCCAACAATTTCCTAATCATCCAAATTATCAAATTATTTCTGCATACAAGGTACATCTGCTCCCTGACACCCACCCTTAGTTGGGATTACCAGCTGGAATGCGCCTTGATGCCCTTTTCCGGGACCTTCACCTAACCTTAGAATGTGCTCTGTGTTTTCCAGCACTCTCTCTCTTGGTTGGTAGCCAGACTGTGAATTAGGACCAATCTATTTCAAGGTTCAAAAGTTTGTCACCCCATAACCTGTTGGTGTCCACTCCTCTCAGTTCTTAAAGAGCACTAGGTGCTACTGTCATTTATACTGGTGTCTCTAAAATCATTGATAGGATGGTATAGGCTTTTATATATCCCACCACTCAGGAATAACATTTGTTGAGCGTTTTTGCAATAGAGCTGACAGCCAATAACAGAGCCCTCTATTTTGTTAATTCAACCTCCCTCGACCGCATTTTAATGTATGGTGGCTCAGTGAACAGTCTCCAGTCCACTGATCAATGTCACTCTTATCATCCTGTAATATCTGCTACTCATGATTTTCTTTTTAACCTCAGTCATATTGCCTGCTCAGATGTCTATCTCTGGGTCACAAGTCATGTGGGTATCTCAGAGATTGAACTGTCTGAGCATTTGATTGGCAAAGTGATTCCTCATCCCACATTCACTTTGATGATGACAGGTGAGGATTTGCAGGTGCAAATAAAACCTTTCTTCACTTGTAGATAAAGCAAGATTTGGTAGACTACTGACACCATACAACAAACTCTGTTCTATGAAGGAGAGTACTGCTGCATGCCACCACTCGTTCCATATTTCCCAGAAGGAATCCACCATCCTCTTGTCATCTCCACATCGGTCATACCAGGTTAACCAACATTTTTATGCTATGTAATGAGCCACCCCACATTGTGGTTTTGGACCCTTCCAGACAGTAGCTCATATCTCGGTGGAATGTCCCTCCCCTTGGCTCTCAATGTTAAGCGTTGTCTTCCAGGTACTTTACCTCTAATCCTTGAGGACAATGAAAGTGTTTTTTATTCTCAAGTGTAACATTTTAAACTACCTTCAATGTGTAGGTGAGATGGCTGGTGTTTGGGAATCTTCTGCCACGTGCTGTGTTGGGGGGGGGGGGGGGGGGGGGTGCTTCTTTTGCTTGCATCTGTCAGGACAAAGTTAATAATTTTTGTACAAAGTTTGATATGCCATTATTAAAAATATCTGTGGAACAGAACACTGATAACATCTTTTGCTAGATTTTTACAGCTCCTGGATCAAATACTAGTCCATAACCATCTTCGGCCTTAATAGAATTGGTAGGATGTTGGATGCGGGAGTGGTTTCTTTTGTTACTGATGAGCCGTAGGAGACCCCTCAACCTACTCTGACCTACGTACAAGACCAATCCCTGTGCTTTTACTTTTCTCTAAAAGTGTACTCTGGTATCAATATTGCCTTCAGTGCCTCAATTTCACCACTCCTACGTACTTTCATTATCCGATCACATTTCTGTTGGTTGTCACTAACTCGAGATGAACTACCTCTTGATGAAGAGACTGGTGTCCTTGCTGTCTAGTCTCTTAACCCTCAACCAACCAACCAGCCACTATGATCTTTGTAACAGTGATCTCTTTCCAGTAGTCCTTCCTTTCCTATCTCTAAAACTGACTCACACTTCAGACATTCAAGAAGGCGTACTGCCAGACCTGCATGTCGAACATCACTTATGCCTCATCTTTGAGTGTGACAACTAAAATTACAGACACCATTGATGTAGTTAGCCCATTCTCGAAGGTGTTTATTACTGAAGGCTGGTTCCATGGTGGTCTAATGAAATTGCGAAGATGATCTGAGACTGTTGGCAAATTCTTTACAATTAAAACACCCCCTCTCAGTGGTCAGTCTCATAATCTTAAAATGGTTATGTGAAAAGACCCATTTTTTAATTAAATATCCAAAGAAAGAATGCTGAAAAAGATAGATATTTTCCTCAATGCCACCATCTCATTGCAGTTTCCAACTTTCGTAAAGCTACAGCTCTGCAGCACTGCCTGCTGCCATTATATCTTGACCACACTATGCAGCTGGAACTTCTGTAGCACTTAACTGCTATTTATCTATAACTTATTTTCTTACTGATTGCACTGGATTAGATTCTGAACATATCTCAGCTCACCACAGTTGCAGGAGAGTGGTAAATCCCAGGGCACTGTTTCAGTATCACAACTGTGTTTATAGCTCTGAATGGACTTGTGGACACCATGGGACTCATGGTAACACTTGCCGTCTATGAAAATGACTCGTGTATTTGGTACAGATATCAGTTCATGAACTCCATCCTGTATGTGGAGTCAATTACAAATGAGCAACGCTTTCCCAAAATTTTCCCACTAAACCAAAGTTGGCCACTTGCCCTTCCTACTGCAATCCTTACATGATTGATCCATTGCATATTTCATTGCAATGTTACACTCAGATATTTAAATGATGCGACTGAATCAAGCAGGACACTATAATGCTGTATCTGAACATTGTGAATTTGTATGAACTTCAAGGCACCATAAAAAGGGCCCAGTCTTAGGCCCAGGACCATGGTTTTCATTTCTCCTCCTCCCCTCTCCACCATCCACCACCTCAGCATAGGTTAGAAATTTTTGCTGCCACAACATGATCCACTTGGATCTTTCCGTGGGAGTAGTTGTGCAATCCCACTTCATTGACCTACTTGTTAATGCTAAAATTGTTACACATCTGATGGCTCAAACTAAGCTGCATGTAGAAACTGAATGGTCATTAATTTCTTAGCCATACCGCTTTGAGTGCAGATCATTCCATGCTATTGCACTTCTATGGGGCTCTAGTTTCACTGCAATTGGACTAGGAGTGCCACTTATGATTCGGCAGCACTATCAGCATTGTGACTGCTAGCTCATGTTCATGACTGTGAGGATGATTTGCCACAAGCACTTCTCTAACAATCCTATTATGCCTTTAGTTGAGTCAGGGGTCGTACCTCTGTAGTTTTGGCATGACCTACTATGTCAGCCTGTGCCCTAACCACCTCAACAATTGTACTCTTTTTCCCTCCTCAGGAGTTGCAACCCCGACAGTCCACCTTGAGTAAGACTTCAAATTGGAATTCAACTGTATGTTGTAGAGATATTTTGCTCCCACTTTACCGTCCACTGGATCACTTCATACACCCTACCTTTTATGTATGCTGACCACGGGTTCAGCTAGATATATCCCAATGTCCTATAACTTCCATTTACCTCATTTCCATAAGGGCACCTTTCTCACTGTTATCAACAAGTACCAAAATTATATACACCAATGGTTGTAAAAATACCAGGACAGGGTACACTTTCATGTACACTAATGGCCATGAACTAAATACCAAGTGAGATGGTGCAGTGGTTAGCACACCACACTCGCATTCAGGAGGACAAAGTTTCAGTTCCATTTCTACATCTACATGACTACTCTGCAATTCACATTTAAGTGCTTGGCAGAGGGTTCATCGAACCACAATCGTACTATCTCTCTACCATTCCACTCCCTAACAGCGCGCAGGAAAAACGAACACCTAAACCTTTCTGTTCGAGCTCTGATTTCGCGTATTTTATTTTGATGATAATTCCTACCTATGTAGGTTGGGCTCAACAAAATATTTTTGCATTTGGAAGAGAAAGTTGGTGACTGAAATTTCGTAAAAAGATCTCGCCACGACGAAATACGTCTTTGCTGTAATGACTTCCATCCCATTTCGCGTATCATATCTGCCACACTCTCTCCTCTATTATGTGATAATACAAAACGAGCTGCCATTTTTTGCACCCTTTCGATGTCCTCCGTCAATCCCACCTGGTAAGGATCCCACACCGCGCAGCAATATTCTAACAGAGGACGAACGAGTGTAGTGTAAGCTGTCTCTTTAGTGGACTTGTTGCATCTTCTAAGTGTCCTGCCAATGAAACACAACCTTTGGCTCGCCTTCCCCACAATATTATCTATGTGGTCTTTCCAACTGAAGTTGTTCATAATTTTAACACGCAGGTACTTAGTTGCATTGACAGCCTTGAGAATTGTACTATTTATCGAGTAATCGAATTCCAACAGATTTATTTTGGAACTCATGTGGATCACCTCACACTTTTCGTTATTTAGCGTCAACTGCCATGTGTCACACCATACAGCAATCTTTTCTAAATCACTTTGCAACTGATACTGGTCTTTGGATGACCTTACTAGATGGTAAATTACAGCATCATCTGCAAACAACCTAAGAGAACTGCTGAGATTGTCACCCAGGTCATTTATATAGATCAGGAATAGCAGAGGTCCCATGACTCTTCCCTGGGGAACACCTGATATCACTTCAGTTTTACTACGAACTGCGACCTTCCCGACAGGAAATCACGAATCCAGTCGCACAACTAAGATGATACCCCATAGGCCTGCAGCTTGATTAGAAGTCGCTTGTGAGGAACGGTGTCAAAAGCTTTCCGGAAATCTAGAAATACGGAATCAACTTGAGATCCCCTGTCGATAGCGGCCATTACTTCGTGCGAATAAAGAGCTAGCTGCACAAGAGCGATGTTTTCTGAAACCATGCTGATTATGAATCAATAGATCATTTCCTTCAAGCTGATTCATAATGTTTGAATACAGTATATGCTCCAAAACCCTACTGCAAACTGACGTCAATGATATAGGTCTGTAGTTAGATGGATTACTACTACTACCCTTCTTAAACACTGGTGCAACCTGCACAATTTTCCAATCTGTAGGTACAGATCTACCGGTGAGCGAGCGGTTGTATATGAGTGCTAAGTAGGGAGCTATTGTATCAGCATAATCTGAAAGGAACCTAATCGGTTTACAATCTTGACCTGAAGACTTGCCCGTATCAAGCGATTTGAGTTGCTTCGCAACCACTAAGGTATCTACTGCTAAGAAACTCATGCTAGCAGCTGTTCGTGTTTCAAATTCTGGAATATTCCATTCGTCTTCCTTGGTGAAGGAATTTTGGAAAACTGTGTTCAATAACTCCGCTTTAGCGGCACAGTCGTCGGTAACAGTACCATCGGCACTGCGCAGCGAAGGTATTGACTGCGTCTTGCCACTTGTGTACTTTACATACGACCAGAATTTCTTTGGATTTTCTACCTAATTTCGAGACAATGTTTCGTTGTGGAACCTATTAAAGGCATCTCGCATTGAAGTCCGTGCCAAATTTTGTGCGTCTGTAAATTTTAGCCAATCTTCAGGATTTCGCGTTCTTCTGAACTTCGCATGCTTTTTCTGTTGCCTCTGCAACAGCGTTCGGATCTGTTTTGTGTACAATGGGCGATCCATTCCATCTCTTACCAATTTATGAGGTATGAATCTCTCAATTGCTGTTGCTACTATATCTTTGAATTTGAGCCACATCTTGTCTACATTTGCATAGTCAGTTTGGAAGGAATGGAGATTGTCTCTTAGGAAGGCTTCTAGTGACACAGTATCCGCTTTTTTAAATAAAATTATTTTGCGTTTGTTTCTGGAGGATTTGGAAGAAACTGTATTGAGCCTAGCTACAACGACCTTGTGGTCACTAATCCCTGTATCAGTCATGATGCTCTCTATCAGCTCTGGATTGTTTGTGGCTAAGAGGTCAAGTATGTTTTCGCAACCATTTACAATTCGCGTGGGTTCATGGACTAACTGCTGGAAATAATTTTCGGAGAAAGCATTTAGGACAATCTCGGAAGACGTTTTCTGCCTACCACCGGTTATGAACAAGTATTTTTGCCAACATATCGAGGGAAGGTTGAAGTCCCCACCAACTATAACCATATGAGTGGGGTATTTATTTGTTAAGAGACTCAAATTTTCTCTGAACTGTTCCGCAACTATATCATCGGAGTCTGGGGGTTGGTAGAAGGAGCCAATTATTAACTTATTTCGGCTGTTAAGTATAACCTCCACCCATACCAATTCGCACGGAGTATCTACTTCTACTTCACTACAAGATCAATCACTACTGACAGACACAAACACTCCACCACCAATTCTGCCTAATCTATCTTTCCTGAACACCGTCTGAAACTTCGTAAAAATTTCTGCAGAACTTATTTCAGGCTTTAGCCAGCTTTCTTTACCTATAACGATTTCAGCTTCTGTGCTTTCTATTAGCGCTTGAAGCTCAGGGACTTTCCCAGCACAACTACAACAATTTACAACTACAGTTCCGACTGTTCCTTGATCCAAGCACGTCCTGTATTTACCATGCACCCTTTGAGATTGCAGCCCACCCCGTACTTTCCCGAGGCCTTCTAACCTAAAAAAACCGCCCAGTCCACACCACATAGCCTCCACCACTCGTGTAGCTGTCAGCTGAGTGTAGTGAACTCCTGACCTATTCAGCGGAACCCGAAACCCCACCACCCTATGGCGCAAGTCAAGGAATCTGCAGCCAACGCGGTCGCAAAACCGTCTGAGCCTCTGATTCAGACCCTCCACCCGGCTCTGTACCAAAGGTCCACAGTCGGTTCTGTCGATGATGCTGCAAATGGTGAGCTCTGCCTTCATCTCGTAAGCAAGACCGGCAGCCTTCACTAAATCAAATAGCCACTGGAATCCAGAGAGAATTTCCTCAGATGCAAAGCGACATACGTCATTAGTGCCGACATGTGCCACCACCTGCAGCTGGCTGCACCCTGTGCTCTTCATGGCATCCGGAAGGACCCTTTCCACATCAGGAATGACTCCTCCCGGAATGCACACGGAGTGCACACTGGATTTCTTGCCCTCCTTAGCCGCCATATCCCCATTACGCGCCTAACACTGGAGCTCCCAACTACCAATAAGCCCACCCTCTGCGATTGCCCAGACCTTAAAGGCTGAGAATGATCCTCTGAAACAGGGCAGGCAGCTGCATCTGGCTCAGCCAGAGACGGTGCCTGAAATCTGTTTGTCAGATGCACCGGGGAGGCTTTCTGATCAGCCTCCGGGGATGTCTTTCGCTGCCTGCCATGCCTTGGAACAACCTCCCAATCAACTACAGGCGAGGGCTCAGTCCCACTGGAGGCAGCAACCGTTGCAACCACAGCGGCAGGCCGGTCTGGGGACAGACGGGACAAGGTTGACATCCCCGTGATACCCAACTCCGGCTTCCCACAGCGGTGCCCATTGGCAACAGCCTCCAGCTGCGCGACCGAAGTCAGCGCCGCTTGCTGCTGTGAGAGAAGGGATGCCAACTCAGCCCTCATCCGAACACAGCAATTGCAGTCCCTGTCCTTTTTGGCGATGCAGATTTCACTAACAGGCACATGACAGGATAGTTCCTTTGAAAGGACACAGCCAGTTTCCTTCCCCATTCCTGAGCTTGTGCCAGGTTTTTTATGACCTCATTGTTGATGAAACATTGAATTCTGATAGGCTCATACTATTAAATAAAGGAAGTTGTTTTAGAACATCAGGTTATTACAGAAAGAGTATGTAGGAATTTTTAGATACATAGCTGTCGTAATCAAGAGGTACAGGGATTTACACAAACTATGGAATGAAACACCAGTAGATATATAAAAAAATTTATTTTCATAATTATCTGTCATGCACTGTGCACCAAAACTATTGTGGACAGTCTGGCTTAAAACTGGCCTGGTAGTGGCTCTTAAATACATAAACAACAAACATACAGTATACATGAGTGCCATCAGTACATTTACAGATTTACGAGGTCTGACTAAAATGTATCGGACCTTTGGCCAGAAAAAATATTTCGAATACCCGATGGGGTTGGTACCCTAATTCCCTTCAAAGTAGGCCCCTTGTGCTTGCACACACTTTGCCGACCACTGATCCTTCCACTGCTGGAAACACCTCTGGAAGTTTTCTTTTGGAATGGTGTTCAGCTCTGTCGTCATGCCCTGCATTACCTCTTCTCTTCTCTACTCTCAAAATGGGATCCTTTCAGTGATGTCTTCAATTTTGGAAACAACCATAAGTCACAAGAAGCCACGTCTGGAGAGTAGGGTGGTCGGCGAACGGCTGTAATTCCCTGTGTCCAGAAGGTCCTGTGGAATGTCAAAACAGAGATCTTTTTGTTCCAGCGACAACAACTTGGGCACAAATTTGAACAGCCACTTGATGCATGTTCAAATCATCATGCAAAATTGCATGTGCAGAATCTTTACTCACTCCAACCTCTTGGGCTTTCTCCCGCACAGTCAAACAATAATCTGCCTTCACCAAATTTTGCACCCTCTCAACAACAGCTGCACTCAGAGCAGTTTGGGGCCTGCCAGAACACTGGTCACTCTCCGCTGATGTGTGGCCATTTTTTAATCAGTTGAACCACTGCTTAGTTTGTGTTACATCCCTCACATCTTCTCTAAACACCTGCTGAATCTTACAAATTGTGTTGCTTTGAGAACCACCAAGCTTTTGACAAAATTTGTTGCAGTATCTTTGCTCAAAAAACTTTACTGTGTACATTGGCGCCATGCTGTTGCCTTGCGTGGGAAAATCAAAGGTCGGATACTTTTTAGACAGACCTCGTATAATAAAGATTAAATATTCATGGAGTTTTAAGTGTGTTGACTAGGTCAGCACAAACAAAATACCTTAAGTAATTAATGTTGTTGGATATTAATTTTTTCCTATATGAAAGTATGATCATATCTAAAATTTCACAATCACTTTTTAAGTATGCAAATTACAGATAAAATACTTAGGTAGTGCAGTGGCCTTTATTTACAAATTCCAATTCCATACATCTTTAAAATCATATTAAATGTTGTGAATGTTTGAAATGTTTACATTTTGAATAATCGGCAGTGTGGTTTTACATAGTTTTCTAGGGATTTCTACAGTACATATCTGCATAGTTTATTACAAGACTGTGTTATACAAACTAACTACTGTCATCTTACAACTAATAAATTGACTGAACTAAAATATGTATACACAAAACGTATTTCAACCAAAATTGGTACACATATCACTTACCGCTTGGAAATCATCACTGTTGGCGTAAGAATGCTGAAAATTCATGCCAACAGAAACTGCCATTTTTGATTTTGTTAGTGAAGCCGTGTCTACAATAGACCAGAAGGAACATGTATCACCAGAATGAGCACATATTAGCAATATTTCAGGATCTCCCAAAGGCTTTTGATGTAATGGACCACAATTTACTGCTTGAAAAATTGCAGTATACAGATGGTTCAAATGGCTCTGAGCACTATGGGACTCAACTGCTGTGGTCATAAGTCCCCTAGAACTTAGAACTACTTAAACCTAACTAACCTAAGGACATCACACACATCCATGCCCGAGGCAGGATTCGAACCTGCGACCGTAGCAGTCGCACGGTTCCGGACTGCGCGCCTAGAACCGCGAGACCACCGCGGCCGGCGTAGTATACAGACTTGGCACACAAATGGGTGAAGCATACCTGAAAGGCGGAGAACAGATAGTAGAAATCATGCATCAGGAAGAAAACATTATGTACAGCTACCAGTCTGAAAGAAAATAAATTAAGTACAGCATGCCCCCAGGGTTCTATTTTGGGCCCAGTGTTGTTGATATTTGTCAATGACCTAATCATCCAGCAGTTCCTAAAATATATAACATTTGTGGATGAAGCAGATGTATTGATGAAAGGCAAAACTTCTACAGAACAACAATATGAACTACAAAATTGTACCACACACATTGCAGGTTCACCACTAACATTCTTATTGTTAACACAGAGAAAACTGTTGCAATACACCATCATACCATACAAAACAAACATCCACTAATTCCCACCATAAATCTATTTAATAAACAATCATAAATTGTAAACTTGGCAAAATTTCTAGGAATATGGATTCAGGACAACATTAAGTGGAACACACACATCAGTTATATAAGCAAGAAGCTGAACACGTTATGATACAGCACAAAAATACTTGTTTGGTATACAACAAAAGAATTATTTAAAAATGTGTATTCATGCCCAAGCAGAAGAACTGCTGTGATATGGGATAATTTTTGGTGGGATTTCTCCAATAAGCAGAAGCTGGTTCATAGCACAGAAGAGGATTATTAGCACAACTGAAAATACTACATGCAGAAACTTTTGCAAACACTTTTTAAAGCCTTCAAGATACTACCACTGCCATGCCTATACATGCTTGAGGTAGGCAGTTAAATACAGAAAATTTCAGTGGGTAAAAACAACTTAGTATGTACAAATCAAGCAGCCCATGCATCTGACACCAGGCAAAAACTGGACCTTCACAGTGAGCATGAAAGCACAACTGTCAGACAAAATGGACCACCAAAAACTGATAAAAACTCTGCAATAAACTTCCCCACTACATCAAGACAATAAAGGAAATACAAAAATTGAAAGGGCTTTAAAAACATTTGCAGGTGAGGCGCCATTACACTGTAAATGAATATCCATTGACATAAATTTAAATTATTTCCTCTTTCATATTATGTATGAAAAATTGCTTTTTTATCTATTGGAATATATATTAGAGTGTACTGTTATTTTAATGTATTTCATTTCAACAATTTACTGTATTGTATTATATGCTTAAAATTATTTATCTTGTTGAATCAAAAGTAAGCTATATCCTACATCAAGGAACTGGTGAATGGATGCTTAATGAAATAAAAAAAGCACCTACCTATCAACAAGGTGGGGATGGAGGTGAAAAAGTAGTGTAGCCCACAAAGCACAAATACCTATACTTCTAGTCATCCAGCATCATGAACAGACAGTATCTCCACATTCCACTGAATGTACATACAAAATTATATTATTGTACAGCACATAATGCATGAGAACTTACATCACAACAACTGAGCTACATGAAAACAAAACTGCAGGGTGAAATTTGCAGAGATACAGGTGAAATATATGTATAAATATTAGTCAACTGACACACTTTCAGCTTATCTGCAAGTAATAACCAAACCGTTTTTATTACGTACATGAAAGTACATGAATCTATCTGACACCAACAATCGACAAGATTGAGTTAATAGTGAGGTATGAAAATTATTTTACTTTTCTTAAAACAGTGAAAGCTGCATTAGTAAGATAATGAAAAGCCTCAATAACATAAGGTTAAAACAAAATATGCAACCATCATGTTTTGACCAGGAGGATGGTTGAGAATGGCAAGATGAGTAACATTATATTAAAATGTTAAAAATTTTACTGAGCTCAGAATAGATATAAATTCGTGAGTTAAGGAATAATAATAGTAAACACTGAACAAGTGGAAGTGTAAAGCGGTGCAATTATAGGAAGGTGGTCACAAACATTTAACATGTGTGAACAGGTGATGCAGTGACTCCACATATCCACCAGAGTGTATCACTAGGTAAGTTAAGAGGGGCTGATGAAGTCTATAAGAAAGTGCCAAGTGGTGCTGATAAGAGCAGAGAAGAAGTACAAAGGCATATGAATACATAAAATAGAAGGGGAAATGCTTAAAATAAATACAAATAAAATAATAAGGAATACACAGGTTGAATCTGATATAGCCAGTGATAATGATAAATGTAAAACTAAACTATATAATAATTAAAAAGAAGGGGAACACAGTAAAGTGGAATATGTGAATATATAATGCTGTTATTATAAAGTAAACAAAATTAAATGCTCTGAAGCTAGAGCTACTGACAGCATAAGGAAACTATTGAATAACAAAGTAAACATCTCATAGCCAAAAGGAATAAGAAATAAAGAATCGGATATAAGGAATGAGGCAGGGTTGTGAAATAATGAATCTGTAGAGAAAGGTAAATAAGGGAAAAAACAAGAATGTGTGATAAACCACACTGAACACAGGATTAAGTGAACCAAAGAAATGTGCAGTTATTCAACTGTTAATAAAGCTGATATTGTAGTCACAAAAAAATTGATTTCTTATCACCAGTTGGTCAATGAGATATACAACTTTTAGAATGTTCAAGGAATTTAGTTATCTCAAATTATTCCAGAATAGTTCTTTCTCTTTAGGGTCACAGTGTAAAACCTGGCGGGAGTCGAGAGTAGGTTCACAATGGCCGCTAGTACTAAGATATTCTACAATTGAGGATATTTTATTTATTTATTTATTTATTTATTTGTAAGATGGAGCTCTTGAAATCTTATTTTGACAGAACTACCAGTCTGCGTGTTAGGGAACAATGGGCACAGGTGAGCTTATGCATACTGGAGTTGGAGAAGAAATCTTTAGTTCGCTGTTCATTGTGGACGAACGTGTACTGAATCCTACCACGGATGTAGAAAGCGACTAACATGATGCAATTTGAGGAGGTTGTCTAGTCTATACAATGTATCACCCAAAAAGGTAAAGTGACATAGCTGAAGTCTGAAGGGGTACTATGAGAAGTGATTGTGTTATTCAAATTTGCTGATTTTTGACAAACTACCTAGTCTACTAGGTTGTCATTATAGCCATTAGCTTTTGTGGTATGCTTCAGATTAGTTAATTCACATTGTACTAAATTAGGGTCTAAATGGATGTGAAGTACTCAATCAATCACTGAGTAATTGCAGTTTGAAGTATTTGTTCTCTAATTAGTTGTTGAAAAATGTGTGCTCATGAGCCAGCTAAGTGTTTCTCCTTTGCTAGTGCCTTTTTGTTTATACATATGGTTATGAAAAGAAAAATATTTTTATGATGTAATGATTCTAAGGAGTAGTATAGTATTTCAAAGAAGTCTGTTGCTTTTGCTCCAAGAGTAATTTTCCTGTATGAACATTAGAGGCATATCATTGTTTGTGTATGGCTTCATTGAATGAGTATCAAAATCACCATTACCTTGGAGTTTTTCCAACCATTAATTGTCTACTATTAGTGGTTTTGGCCACATCAAGTATTCAATGACTAATAATGTTGCCTTACAAAGGCATATTTGCTAGTTGCTTAGCAGCTGACTCCTGTATTATATGAAATAAAATATCTTCCACTATATTGTGAAGTTTCTTGCTATTTGCTACACAGTAGGCATCTTTGTGAAGTGAAAGATGAGCCTTTGCAGGAATCATAGCTTTGTGGTGAGAGTTTTTTTTCTTTTTTCTTCATGTCTTTCAAATTGTGGGAGAGTTATTCTCATAGTTTGTTTGCCAAAGTATTGTGATTTGACTCCAAATGTCATTTCATTTGGTTACAAAACATGCTTACAGTAGCTAGGTCTTTAAAACAAATGACACACTGGGTCATTAAACATGTCCAACTGTAGTACATGTAAAACCAAAAGTTGAGTAATTGTTCTCATACCTCCTGCATGTTCATCTGTTAATGTCTGTAGAGCTGCGCGATACATGTTGTACTTACATTTAAAAATTTATCCATGCTGACAGAGAGACAAAAATCATCACAAAAGACAATAAACAAATAAAGATTATCTGCATTCAACAAAACTGACTTTCAAACTGATTGTTACTTAATAAAAATAAATGAGTTGTGTAGTAATATTTGACTGCAATCAAGCACACTGTCACTGTATCACTACTTTCTTGCCAGCCCAAAAGAAATCAATACCAGTGAACACTTTGTTCCTTTGCTTAGAAAGCAAATTAACCAAATTATTATTTTTGTAAAACCACTACTACACTCCCATTGTAAGGCTGTGATGCCTCTGGGAGCTGTGATGCACAGTCTGAAAACCCCTGGTTTAGAGCCTGTTTGCATCACAACCTCCTCACAGTTTACTGTGTCACCTCAGGTTATCTCTCTTCCGATAAAGTAACCCTTATAGTGATGGGATTAGTAAAGGAAGTTATAAGATGAGAAGCTTAGCATAGATGATGAGGATGTTGAAAGAATAACAAAGTTAATCTGTTTGTTGAGGAGAAAGTGCTGGACAAGTTGATTTCCATTTTCAGCCATGATTTCCGGTAATTATAGTTCTTATAGGGAATGTTTTTGTTGCATTCGTAGCCATGACAGTACTGCCTTTGCCAATTTTTGTGCTATCTCTCTCTCTCTCTCTCTCTCTCTCTCTCTCTCTCTCTCTCTCTCTCTCTCTCTCTCTCACTCACTCTCTCTCACTATTGCCACACTGTGCAGACCTATCAAATTATTTTTTATCATATATCTCTTCCATTTTACTACTTCCTTACAACATTTTGAAGTTCTACTTCCACAAGACCTAAGGGTTAGTTTTAAAGTTTCGCTTAGCAATTTAACTACTCTCCATTTTCAAAGAAAGTTACTACTCCTTTGTCTGCCACTATTCATATTGTTTTCAGAGTTAACCATTTTCTGTAAAAGTGATCTGTATAAATCAAATTGATAGCAACATAGAATTATCATAAATTATGGTACATAGATCCACAAGCTTGAACTACAAATTGTTGGCGACAGGGGTTACTTCATTATGTAAAGTATATACAGTACAATCCTGTTTGTAAGCTTAATGCAATGAGAAATGCTGAATTTGGTAAATCTATTAAAGTTACAGCCGGTCGCGGTGGTCTCGCGGTTCTAGGCGCGCAGTCCGGAACCGTGCGACTGCTACGGTCGCAGGTTCGAATCCTGCCTCGGGCATGGATGTGTGTGATGTCCTTAGGTTAGTTAGGTTTAAGTAGTCCTAAGTTCTAGGGGACTGATGACCACAGCAGTTGAGTCCCATAGTGCTCAGAGCCATTTGAACCATTAAAGTTACACCAGTAGAAAAAGATGGCATCTTAACAGAGTTAGGAAATGAATGTTTCCCCTTTTCGGTATCTGTTGGATAAAATCAAGTAGCCATGCTGTAAATTAAATTTTGGTGTTGCACACTTTAGCAGAATAAGTCTCAGTATTGAAAAGAATGCTTTGATGTTTTATACTTTTATACAAATGCAAATATATTAATTTCAGTGATATCACTATAAAACCATCACTGCCAAATATTTACTTACATTTCAGGTGAATATGAGCTAATAAAACGTATCCAGGAGATAGCAAACAAGAACAAAGTGTGGCGTAGTTATATAGGCATGGGTTACAATAATTGTTGTGTTCCTCACACAATTATGAGAAATATATTTGAAAATCCTGGCTGGTATGTATTTGAGAACACACATACTATTTAAAATACTTTACTTTATTAGAAAGATAAATGGCTTCGAACATATCAGTCTGATTGCCAGTTGTTCTCTCTTTTTCATAGGACCACACAGTACACACCTTATCAGCCAGAAGTAGCTCAGGGGAGACTGGAAGGGCTGCTGAATTACCAAACAATGGTATGTGATCTCACAGGCATGGAAGTAGCTAATGCTTCCCTATTAGACGAAGGTACAGCAGCTGCTGAGGCTATGAGTCTATGCTACAGGTAACAGGGAACAGCAGTTTTTAGAAAACTTAGAAAAAAAATTCTGTGCTACCTTATGAGAGAAAAATATTGGTGTACATGAAGCTGAGCATGCATTATTGATATTTAATAGTTGCAAAAATGTATTGCTAAGGACTGAAGACACAGCCTCAGTTAAATCTTTAAGTATTAAGGGGATCAATCAGTAAATCCTAGTTTCTAATCCAGATGTCCACACTGTTAGCATCATAACCATCTTGATGGATAATTTTGTGGTATACAAATACAAGTTAGTTGCTCTCCATTACTTACTGCCAACAATATGGTTAGTTGGTATTTACAGTTGTATATAATAAACATATAGCTAATGGCCTTGCCGCAGTGGATACACCGGCTCCTGTGAGATCACCGAAGTTAAGCGCTGTCTGGCATGGTCGGCTCTTGGATGGGTCACCATCCAGGCCGCCATGCACTGTTGCCATTTTTCGGGGTGCACTCAGCCTTGTGATGCCAATTGAGGAGCTACTTAACTGAATAGTCGTGGCTTTGGTCAAGAATACCATCTTACGACCGGGAGAGTGGTGTGCTGACCCCACGCCCCTCCTATCCGCATCCTCCACCGAGGATGACACGGCGGTCGGATGGTCCTGGTAGGCCACTCGTGGCCTGAAGACATATAAGCTGTCACACGAAGACTCGCTGACTGATAAGGGACAACAATGACTTGGAAACTCTGCTGTACTCTCAACTGGACAGAGGTAGCTGTGAACACGAGTACAGCTGGGATGTAAGTACAGGTTGATAGGCAAACCCACACTAGTTTTGTGATGGATGATGAATGATGAAATAATTTTGAGAGTCCACAAAAAATGGCTCTGGTTACAGTTGAAGAGATGTCACGCGAACTGCAAAGGGAAAGAAAGTAACTATGCACAATGGTACTGCAAGAGGTAGCGTGAACACCCCTACTGCTACCCACCTTGAATATGATAGGTCCTTAAGTGGCACACACCTGTAACATAAGACTGAATCCACTCATGTTAGTGACACTATGGCTGATAGCCATTCTTTATGTCTTAAGTCCGCTTCAGATATCACGCCTTCTTACATTATTACTCTCACTGCCGTGGTACAGTTGGCCCATGTACTGACAATGAATTATCATCATTAAGTCAATAGTTAACCCTCCTTGTCTGCACAAAAATGTGTGTAATGAGAGGCCTACTGGACTTTATAATAGGAAACTGTTCTTTTATGTTGCAAATCAACTATCTAGCTTGAATGTAATATTTGTGTTTCCTAAATATTATTTCAGTGTGGCATAAATTAGATTGATTGCATTTTAAATACAATACGAAGGTGATCTAAGAACTGTCTGCTCATGCACAGTGCAGATACTATCAACTTTAAATGTTTTGAATCTTTACTTGTTTGTTTTAATTAGAGTGTACAGTTGTAATGTTTACATGGCTTCATAAAACAAACTATTTATTCATGACAACCTGTTAATTATTTCAACAATCCAAAGAGCGTAGGCAGATGGTGGATTAATTAATGTTATGATCAGTATGATCACAATATTTCATCATAGATTTAAATATTAATAACACATTTGGCACAAACCCACTTTCACCCCAGCATTCATAATAGTTGCTTCTTCCCTTAGAAACCAGTGCAAGCCTATTTCCACTCTTGGCTGTCAATGTAATTTTGTACACATACACATCATAGTAGGTATGTAAATGACCAGAGTTGCAATTATCTGTGACATAAAACAACCACCTGAGTGTAGTAGCGTAGTTCATGTCTAGTGTTGTTACTAGGCCTGGTAGTGTACATAAGGGGCATGAAGAGTGTCAGATGTAGGGTGATCACTAAAAGAGAAAGAGATGCCACGTACTTGTATGGGACAGTGTTATCAGTAACCATAAAGTTTGAAAGGGGTCCGCTTCCGGGTCTCTATTTAGCCAGCTGTACAAATCGTGCAACCCCAGATTTGTGGGACATTTAGATGTGACAGTGGTTTCATGCTGGACTGCATGGGAAAATGAAAGCACATATAGCTGTTGTCAAGGTACTGGTGCACCACATCTCATCCCCACAAAAATTGAACACTACGGCACACCAAGAACACCTGTAACTGGCATCTAAGACCAAGTAATAGACTCCATGCATCATTCTGTCTCGTCCTGCACAATTGGTCAGAGACTAGCAGCATCTGGACTGGGAGTTACCATCCCATGTGTAGTTCACTGTTAACACAACACCACAACATAAATGGCTGTGTTTGGAGTGGTGCTGTGACTGGGAAGCTTGGACTTCTAATGAATGATTTCACATTGTGTCCAGCAATTAATTACATTTCTGCATTACTTCAGATGACCTTCGTTGGTGAGTGTGGTGGTGGTCTGGAGAGGGGTCCCATTATTCCATTGTTTTGGAGGGGCACAGCAGTGTTATTTCTGGCATCTCAATGTTGGGAGCCGGTGTGTATGACTTCAGGTCACAGCTAGTAGTGATTGACAGAACTCTGACAGCACAATAATATATCATGGACATTCTAGATCCTCTCATGTGACAGTGTCGTGGTGCCATTTTTCAACTGGACAATGCTCATGTGTGTAATGATTGTCTGAGGGATGATGAAGTACTGCCATGCTTGACAAGATCCCAAAAATCTTTTCTCAATAGAACATTTGCAGGACCAGCTGAAATGTCAATTCTTTCTAAGTGCCAGTATCAAGGATCTCAAAGAACAGTTAAAGCATTCGTGGGCCAGCTTGCTTAAGAAGTTAAATGAATGTCATTATGATACCTTTCCCAACCAAATGGGTCCATGCATCCAGGTCAAAGTGGGTTCAACATCATAATGATAAGTTGGCTATTGCTAAAAAGTTATTTTTTAATCGCTCAAGTAAAATCACATACCCTCTCAATGTGCAAAGTTTAATTTTGTTTTCTCTTCCCCTTCTAACGCTTATCATCTTTTTGAGGCAGTGTAATAGATCTCCCATTATTATTTACTTTTCAGTGTCTCAGAAATATTGCAGCCAATCTTTGTAATTCCCTTTCTTTCCTGTTATCAAATATTTGATTTTTCTCTGTGTGTATCTTAAGTGACTTGATCTTTTGTGGAACCCAGCTGCCTGCCAAAGAAGTTTCTTTTCTTTTTTTTTCAAAATTGGAGGCATTGTTCTCAGTATTGGGTATCCAGCATTCATATTATGGAAATAGTGTGTTGTCCAATGAATGATATATGTCTCAGAATTATTGGTTTTTATTAATGTTCCTTCTTGGAACTTTTGTATTTATAAATGATACAGCTTCCTTGTGAATGCTATGGCTCACTCTAACTCTGTGTTTCAAGGTTTGTACATATATACTCATAACATCAGCAACATGCAATAAAAAGATTTTCAAATGACTAGGCCAGTTCACAGCAGTATGGTACTTCATGAACTTTTAGTTGTATACACAATTCACTCAAAGTATTCCAAATGGAGTCAGACAAATGGTAAATTTATTGTTCAGCTATAATTGATTTCTTGGGTGTCATACCCTTATTTCTGAGTTCAGTTGGTGATTGCTAGGTGTTTTGAGTGAACATTAAATGACTGAAGTACAAAGAGTCAGTAGCGAGCCAGTGGGTGTGTTGGACCTTCCATCAAGCTACAGATCCCCTTGAAGATGAAGATGTCCTCCACAGACGGGGGCGAAACATTGGGAATTTACACAGAATTCATCAACTGACCATGGCATAACAGCCCAGATAATTATAATGGACATGTACTTCAAATTGCAAAAATGATAGAATCTATTTTATGCAGAAGAATTTTGGTGTGTATCTTTTATCCCAGGGATTTAGAAAAGCCCACACTGAGATTTCTGGAAATTTAACTTTTTAATTGAAAAACTGTTTAACTAACATAAAATCATAACGTAAAATTGTACATATTTAGAAACAGAAAAATTAGGGCTATTTGATAATAATACTGTACTTTCAGAATGATCATATTTCAAGATCTAAACTTGAAAACAAAATATTTGAATAAGTAAACTTCAGAAAAGATAAAATGTCCTGAGGCTTTTCAAATAAGGTACATGAATTATAGAACAAATAATAATAAGTGGGGTCAAATATGCAGTACATGTGGTTTTTATGAATCATAAATTTTGAATATTACTTTAAAGATGATGTTTTTGTGTGAAGTACTACTAAAACTGTTGTCAGTAGCTTGTAAACTCTACACTGAATAATGAGGTTTTCAAAAACACAACATTGATGATAATTTGGATTAAGGCATTTTAAATGATACAAATAATTTGAAGATTTCATATTTACATGTCATATGTATTCTTTACAAAACTCAACACCAACACTTGGCTACTGTGCATAATGACATCATAGCACATGCTCCATCTTGCTGACTGTGCACTTACTACTAGTGAATATTCATTATCTGTTCTGGCTTCCTTCAGTCTGATACTGAATTGATACATCTGTCTGTCTCATGGTAGAATGATAATTTTGGTTTGCAGAGTGCTCTTTGTTGGTATGTGTGTGTGCTTGGAGGGAGAAGCTGCCCTCCCATGACTCTAGTTATGTATGCTCTTGGCTGTGCACAGAGCTCTGTTGAGTTCAACACTATTCACCAGTTCACAAGCATAGTCACTCTTTCACCCCTGTTAAACTTATGCACAATGGGTAATATTTTTAGCATCCCTTTTGCCACTAAAGGGTTCCTAGGACATCTGCATTCTAGCCATGGTGAATGGATATTTGGAGGAGTGGACTGACACCATCATTAAGGGAACAAATCTAACTAGAAGACAAATATGAGAGGTATTAATGCAAAAGTAAGCCAAAGATAAAAGAATAGTTCTTGGTGGAAAACTTAGAGAGTGATAGCAGACATAACAAAAACTACACATTAGGAGACTTCACCAGGGACACTTTCATCCATAATATATTCTTCCAGAAGAAAACAAATACAAAACAGACTTTTCAAAAGGCTAAATTGAACTAAAAATACAACTGCCTTTATAGTAAATAACAACAGAAAGTTGTACAAGCAATCAAAGATTTTATAAATGTTTTTATAGTTAAGGGATGAAACAAACACAAGTAACTCACAACAAAGAAATGACATTCCAGAAGTAATTCCTGATGCGACTTATAAAACAGAGAATTGTCAATGCACCTTACTGCATTTTTGTTTGAAATGAACAAATATTAGCACAACAAAAACACAGTTGTTCATTTTCCAGCCTTTGATACACGGGGTGATTATAATTAAAATTCCATTTTTAACAGACATCTCTCCTCAGAATCACATCAAATTTGAATGGAATATCATCACAGATGGGGGAAATGTTATGGAAACAAAAAAAGATTACCAAAATTTTCCCACTAGGTGATGCTGTAAGCATCATAAATTGATTCAGCTGCAGATGACATACAAATCGCTTTGTACTGTCCAATGAGCATAATCGCACAAGCTACTCAATTAACTGTCGCAGCACTGTTACTAGTTAGGTAAGACCATCCAACACCACAAGGTTTTCCACATTGGGTGTGAGAAAATTAGTTTTTAATTCTACTGAAGACGAAAACTGCATTAAAAGCAAGAATGAAATCAGTTTTTAACTGTCGTGAGACTGGCACAAGGCTTGTTCAATATGACTAGACATTATGATTACGATTAGACATATTTGTGTTCCTGCTAATGTGAGGTTTCCCTGGCTTGATATAGGAAACATGTGTATGAATACTGATATGAATGAAATGATAACAGTAATTAAAACTAATTTGTTGATGGACAAGGCACTTCTCCCTGGGGCCATCATTAAAACTATTGAGTCATTGGAAATCGTACTATAGTAAAACTACTTCTCATTTCAAGACTAGATCCAGGTATTAGTAACTATGAGATCTCCATTGGCAGATACACTGCAGATATTTTTGTCAGTCGCATGGAAAATAAATTCTTCAAAGATCACTCTGAAATTAAGGCTTGTATAGTGTACTACAAATGTTGTATAGTGTACTACAAATTTTATGCCAGAGTAATCTCTGTAAAACCAAATTTGCTTTCCATCCAGATGTGTGATTACTTGCCTTTAACTCTTTCTGTGCTTCTGAACACCTATCCATATGTCCTCTATAGGGGAGTCTGTTCAGTGGTCAGATGCAGGTATGTCTGTACAATCTTCCTTCGTGAATGAATTTTTTAAATACAAAGTTTAAAACTTCAGCTTTCCTTTTGCTGTTTTTTAACAGCAGACTGGTAGACAAATGACCAATGACTGACACATCACTCTGGTAGGGTTATATGTTACCCTGTGCCTACCTAGCCAGTGAATGATGGTTACAATGACGAAACCATTTAGTGATTAAATAGCTAAGATTTGAAAACTGTTTGGAGGTTTCTGTCATTTGTTTTTGCATGTGTCATGATCTGGATGGTTGCTGCTTGTCTTAAAGCTGGGACAGCATTTGCAGTAGGCCTATTATCATGAGTTGCGGTTTCTGGGGGCTTTTCATTTGTTGCATCACTTGATATCCCATCTAGGAATAGCAAGAGGCATCATTGAGTAAGAAATGCATCATGACAATGTTGACATTGTCACAGCAAACAACAGAAATCCACAGAACTGACAAATTATTCTTTCATTTGTGTAATACAAGAGTCTGATGTCAGATACAAAGCCAAACAGACAAGCAGTGTCTTCTGTTATCAACTATTGTAATGTTGTATATTGGGATGCAATACAAACATTTATTAGAAGAAGTAGTGTGGCATATGCCTTTTATAGAAATTTGAATTTCCTTGAAGATCCTGAGTTACCAACATAGGTACAACTGCAGAGGCAATGAAGTCAAGGCATGCTGCACTGACACAGTGAAGAAGTATACTTAATTACATGTGTAGTTATTCATAACAATGTTTTTGGATCTGGATCTGTATACTATATGTATACCTAAGGGTAACATTGCACTGAACAGAAGCCTACAACCTACTAAATAGTTTTATGTAGGATCAGAATTTTCACTGGTTTTGGCAAGATCTTTCACCGAATTAAGATAGTAGAGACTGTAATATGCTTTGTTCACCAATCTCTTTATAGCTGCACAAATTCATACTAGCTTTTGCCTGTTAACACTGCCACATTCATTTTTGAACCAAGATTGATCCACAGCATTTTTGGAATTTTGTTGTTAAACCATGGGGGATCTTCTTTGTGCTTAATCCACTTACTCAGCACAGAGCAGGATTTACAGTCAGTTTAAATTTTGCCAATATTTCCTTTACTTGTACCATATCAGAACTAAATGAAGTACATTAACTATCTAATTAGATACTAACAACTGCTTATCTGCTCTTTGGAGCATTAAAACTCTCCTAGTCTTCTTCATGGATTATCCGTAGTAACTATCATCACTATATCATGATCACTAATTCCTGTCTCTGTACTGACACTGTTTATGAGATCAAGACTGTTTGTTTCTACAGGGTCTAACATATTTTCATTGCTTGTGGGTTGTTGAACTAGCTGCTCAAGACACGTTTTGGGAAAACACTTTCAGCACTACTTCAAAATCTGATCGAACAACCTGCGCTGAATCCAGGGACTTCCAGTGCATGTTCAGTAGGTTAAAATCAGATCCAAGTGATACTGCTTGATCGGGATATTTCTGCACTACTTAACAAAGACTTTTTGAATGTATCTGTAGCTTTAAATGAGTCATTTAAATAAAATAATGTAATTTGTTGATGTTCATGCACTTCCTCAGTGTAGCAGCTAAGTCTTTGTGCATTTATTAATTCAAAGGAAGGTACCATTTCAACAAAGAAAATAAAATAATCATCTTTTCTGAATCCATTTGTGGTAGTCATTGTCTTCAGGGTGATTTTTAAGGTCCTCAGGTTGTTTTAATAGTGAATCAGAAAACTAGCAATTCATCATTTTCAGAATTTATTGAATTACACAGATGAAAATATAGTCACAGCAGCATTCCTACAACAACAACAACAATGCAATATACCATATGTTCTCTCTGTGATAAATGTGAAGAACAGCTGAGATGACTTTGGTGCCAGGTGCTGGTATTCATAAGAAATTGCAGTGTTCTAGAGTGTAGTTTATAACAAATAGAACACAGCATGTTACTTTTAAAGAAGAAAAATCTTCAGATGTAAAAATAGCTTTGGGTGTACCACAAGGAGTGTTAGAAGACTGCTATATTGGCCCCGAAGAATCCTTAGGAAGAGTAATCCACTCATGAAGCTAGTAGGCTATAAAACCATCATTTGATCAATACTTGAATATTTCTCATCTATCTGGTACCAGCAACAGATAGGATTGATAGAGAAGATCCAAAGAAGAGCAGTTTATTTTGTTACATGATCATTTATTAAGTACAAGAGTGTCATTGTGCATCATGCTATAGTTTTCTATTAAAATTCCATTTGCTTACTTTCCTAGAAGATTAAACCAATATATACTTATCACAAAAAGACCATGAAGGCAAAACTAGGGAGATTTGAGCTCACACAGGGACTTAACAACAATTATTTTTCCTGTGCACCATTTCAATTATAATAGGAAAGCGTGTAAGTGACAGTGTGGATGTAGATATAGAACACTTTCTGTAACAGTTGGACATGGACTGTCCTTTTGGAATACAGCTGTAGTAAATGCAGAGAACAGTGGCAAGGCTACTACAGTACGTACCATATTAGCCTTACGTGTCAAGGTTACCCTTCTACATCTACATGACCATTATGCAATCCAGGCTTAAGAGTTTGGCACAGGGTTCATAGAGCCACTTTCAGACGGTTTCTTGACCATTCAACTCTTGAATAACATGTGAAAAAAAATTTAATTTTTCCATGTGAACTCTAACTGCTTTTTCTTACAATAGTAATTTCTTCCTATGTAAGTGGGAGTCAACAAAATACACTCCTGGAAATTGAAATAAGAACACCGTGAATTCATTGTCCCAGGAAGGGGAAACTCTATTGATACATTCCTGGGGTCAGATACATCACATGATCACACTGACAGAACCACAGGCACATAGACACAGGCAACGGAGCATGCACAATGTCGGCACTAGTACAGTGTATATCCACCTTTTGCAGCAATGCAGGCTGCTATTCTCCCATGGAGACGATCGTAGAGATGCTGGATGTAGTCCTGTGGAACGGCTTGCCAAGCCATTTCCACCTGGCGCCTCAGCTGGACCAGCGTTCGTGCTGGACGTGCAGACCGCGTGAGACGACGCTTCATCCAGTCCCAAACATGCTCAATGGGGGACAGATCCGGAGATCTTGCTGGCCAGGGTAGTTGACTTACACCTTCTAGAGCACATTGGGTGGCACGGGATACATGCGGACGTGCATTGTCCTGTTGGAACAGCAAGTTCCCTTGCCGGTCTAGGAATGGTAGAACGATGGGTTCAATGACGGTTTGGATGTACCGTGCACTATTCAGTGTCCCCTCGACGATCACCACAGATGTACGTCCAATGTAGGAGATTGCTCCCCACACCATGATGCCGGGTGTTGGTCCTGTGTGCCTCGGTCGTATGCAGTCCTGATTGTGGCGCTCACCTGCATGGCGCCAAACACACATACGACTATCATTGGCACCAAGGCAGAAGTGACTCTCATTGCTGAAGACGACACGTCTCCATTCATCCCTCCATTCACGCCTGTCGTGACACCACTGGAGGCGGGCTGCATGATGTTGGGGCGTGAGCGGAAGACGGCCTAACGGTGTGCGGGACCGTATCCCAGCTTCATGGAGATGGTTGCGAATGGTCCTCGCCGAAACCCCAGGAGCAACAGTGTCCCTAATTTGCTGGGAAGTGGCGGTGCGGTCCCCTACGGCACTGCGTAGGATCCTACGGTCTTGGCGTGCATCCGTGCGTCGCTGCGGTCCGGTCCCAGGTCAACGGGCACGTGCACCTTCCGCCGACCACTGGCGACAACATCGATGTACTGTGGAGACCTCACGCCCCACGTGTTGAGCAATTCGGCAGTACATCCACCCGGCCTCCCGCATGCCCACTATACGCCCTCGCTCAAAGTCCGTCAACTGCACATACGGTTCATGTCCACGCTGTCGCGGCATGCTACCAGTGTTAAAGACTGCGATGGAGCTCCATATGCCACGGCAAACTGGCTGACACTGACGGTGGCGGTGCACAAATGATGCGCAGCTAGCGCCATTCGCGGTTCCTGGTGTGTCCGCTGTGCCGTGCGTGTGATCATTGCTTGTACAGCCCTTTCGCAGTGTCCGGAGCAAGTATGGTGGGTCTGACACACCGGTGTCAATGTGTTCTTTTTTCCATTTCCAGGAGTGTATTTTGGCATTCTGAGGAGGAAATTAATAGTAAAAATTTCATGAAATAATCTCAACACAATAATAATAATAATAATAATAAAAACACCTTTATGTTAACGAGAGACGTCCCAACTTGCTTATCATATTCTTACCCATGAGTCAAATTATCTGAAAGGATGTGTGGCGTCCAATGGTACCATATATTGCAGTGCCATTGCAGTGCCACATATTCAGGAAATGAGACACTGGATTACGCAGCCTGGGAAGTAGCGACCACCTCTGTAATGTCTCTTGCACGCTTGTGTTCACAGTAACATAAAATGAGTACTAAATTCTGGTTCTGATCATAAGTTTTGACCTAATACTGCTTTTAAGATATACACAAAACAGATAATTGGAGTTAAATGTGTTTTCAAGAATGCCAGTGATGATGTCACCAGAACCAGCCAATTACAAAGAAATGAATGTTAAGTTATTATGCAAAATGTTAATGACTAAAATGTAAATGGTGGAAAAATGTACACACTACTTGTAGCATTCATAACATGGAAACTCTCACCCAGAACTCTGAGTGTTTTGTTATCACTATGCCTTCCAGTGACACCACAGTGGTGTCATACTCAAAATAGCGGTAAATGGCTGGCGACACCACAGTGGCGTCCTGTGCATAGTATCGCTCAGTGGCCAGTGGCACCACATTGGTGTCGTGAGCATAGTATCGTGCAGTGGCCGGCGACACCACTTGAGTGTTTTTTGCTTTCTGTTGATGTTTCGTTTAGGTAACAATAAGATACACACATGAACAAGTTTTTTTGTTTTTATGAGTATTTGTGCTTTTTCATTGTGGCAGATAAGAGACAATACGATTATTTACAATGAATATGCAGACATCTTGTCTGACATTCCAGATGACTTGGATGATTGGGAAGAAGACATTGGATATCAAAAAAGTGGAAGTGAAGCAGAATCGTTGGAAGATAGTGCAATATGTCCAAGAAGAATTTGGCAAACACTACGGTTGCCAAGTGATTTGGATGAATCAGACAAAGAATACAATGCACAGTGGTCATACTTTGATTTACCGAGGACCAATAATAAATTTGAAGGATCTCTGGGTCCAAACATATTTCCCACAGATACATAGAGCATCAAGGATATTGTAGAATTACATATATTGAATATATTAGCAACAAAACCAACAAGTATTACAGTTAAAATTGCAATAGAAGGAAACTGGATAAAAAATACCAAATTTGTCAGAATTATGGGATGTTTTGGCTTGTTATCCTTATGGGAATTGTACAAAAAAAAAAAAAAAGGCAAGGAGTGATGATTATTGGTCAATGAAACCGTTGATAGACACACCAATATTTCGCAAAATGATGTCCCACAAATGATTCAGACAAACATTATCATTTTTACATTTTTCTGACAACAACGATGAACCAGATAAGGACGATCAGCTTTTCAAAGTGCAATTCGTAATTGATTATTTTTCCAATAAGTTTAAAGAAACTTTTAATCTAAGTCAAAACATCTCAGTTGATGGAGGAATGATACTGTGGCATAAATGGTTAAATTTTAAAGTTTACAATCTGTCAAAAATTATGAAAAATGGCATACTCATTCGGATACTGTGTGATCAGAGTACAGGATACATTTCCTGATTCAAGATATATTCCGGCACTGGACAGCCTTTAGCAAAGACAGTGATGGAACTATTGACACCTTCTTATGGGAAGGGGAATCACCTCTACAATTTTATGAAAGTAGGGGAAAATTGTTGTGAACTTATGAGAACTAATGATGATATGAGTAAAAGTCAACGATGATGTCAAGAACGGCCAGTGACAGGCCAAGTAATCCGAATTAGCACTGCCAGTGCCAAGCGAATCAATTTGTACAAGATGTGCAGACAGAAAAGTGTTAATATAGCAGGTTACTTTGTCATTCCTATCTGACTATTAAAAATTTCCTGCAATGGTTCAGGTGTATGATTTCAAAGTTGCAGATCTGGTAGGAATGGAAAACAGTCTCTCTTTAAAGTCTAAAGATTATATTTGAAAATGCTTATTCATTGAAGAGAATAATTATCAATAAACTTTCTTCAAATCTGATAATTCTGCACTGAAAACTGCTACCACTTTCTGACTATTTCATTATTACATTAGTTCATCTTATGAGCTTTTTCTCTGTAGTGTGGAAATGTACAAATACAACAACGATTCCTGAGTTATGCATTACACTGTTAATTCAATACAGGGAAATCCAATGTGGAATAGAATGGAGTGAGTGAAAATAACCAATTTCCGTATAGTGAAGGTGTTGAGCAGTGAAAGGTCACATAAATAGAAGTTTAGTTATGCAGGCAACAAGAATATCAGCACAATACTGGAATTTATAATGTAGACTTGCTCTTGCTGCAGTTGTTAAAGTTTCAGCAATACTTGTGTAAATTCTATGTTGATATTTATAAATGAAATTAGTTTATGAACACTTTCTTGTACTCTCTTGATATTGTGGTTGCTGTTTCCTAATATAGAATAAACTTTGTGTTTGTAATGGTGCCAAGATGTAAAAGAGGTAATTTACTGTCAACCTTACTTCAAAATATGTAACCAATTTTAAACTAGATCTTTGTGTATGGTTTATTATCTGAACAATCACTAATCATTTTCATAATTATTCAGTTCTTCTTATTGACTATTGAATCACACACAGGTGCTGCCCTTGTCTACTAAACTATCTATTATAAAATAATATAATGTGGGAAAGTGCAACACTGTCACTGCCCAGATTCATATTTTTTGATATGTATAGTTAAGCATTACTGGATTCAATTATCATTATTTCATTCTGGAAATAATAACAACCAAAACTTTTATCTGACCCAAACTATTACCATTGGGCAAAAATTTTTAATACATATTTTTTTAAACTTTTTATTTTTTCTATCGTTTATGTGCAGGTGTCTAAAGCTAGATTAAAGCTGTTAGAAAATATTATTTGTGATGGCAAGAGACAGGAAAATACTCCAGTCTTGCAAATAAGAACATGCAGAATAATGGATGATGATGGAATTTGTGATGTTACTATACACTACTTCTATATTAAATGGTGTAATGAAAAAGAGTTCCATTTCTGGTTTTATAAATTAAAAGCAATTTTATTTCAGGCAAAACAAAAGAAGACGTTTATTTCTATCACATCTACTTCATCCACAAACAATTTCTGTTGTGGAAACAAGAGCTGATTCACTAGGATTGTCCATAGAGGTGGGAAATGTATTCCAAGCTGACTTCACAAACAGAGATATAGCAGCCGTACTTTTCCAATACCCTGACACAGAAGGAACTGTTAATGATTTCACAGAGGTTGTGCAACGTGCTCATTTAAATGGTGTAAGTAACAAAGGAATGAAAAATATTTCATATATCCTGAATGAATTAGTACATTGAACATCAAATACTTAAATATGAAGTTATCCATGAAACAACACATGGAAATACTTTTAGGAAATGTAAAATAAAGGACATTAGAAAAACTATGTTAAAGTTAAAATTTTATCCTTAGTATTATTCAGTTTATTACTCTACAGAGGATAAGTCTTCTTGGTGATCTTTCAGAACAAGTTAAAATTGTATGTCAGACTAAGTCTCTGCCTTTAGCAAACAGTGTGTTATTAAATGTGCTGTCCATTCATGCATTACATGCTCACTCAATGTTTAATGTTGCCACTAGTTCCTCTCTATACCTTCCAAGCTCAACAGAATTTCTCGTGCTAGGCTTCTGGAACATCACATAGTATAGAATTAAACTTAACCACAGCCTCAAGAACATCCTGAAATGACATTTCTCTACTCTTTATCAGAATATATGCCTTCTTTTATCTTTCAAGCAGTGTTGTAGTGGATTTTTTGCAGGATGAGACCATATTACTTACTGATAGTTCAGGAGACATGTATTTCTGTTGTTGTTGTGCTGGTGGTGGTGGTGGTGGTGGTGGTGGTGGTGGTGGTGGTGGTGGTCTTCAGTTCAAAGACTGGTTTGATGTGTTTCTCCACACTTGTTTATCCTGTGCAATCCTCTTCATCTCTGCTTATCAACTGTAACTTACAGGACAATTACTGACCAATATGAAAAAAAAAAACATAAATTAGTTACAAACTGCAGCATGCACACATTTTATTCAACATGTAAATATCACTACTGATATTCAGATTTACATTATGACATGTTCAATACACCTGCCATCATTGGCAATGATGTGGCACAGACAAATAGTGATATTCTACATGACCCACTGAAGTCTCAGAACATAGTTACTGTCGATGACCTCCTGAATGGCTGTTTGCAACTCGGCAATGGTTTTGGGTTATTGCAGTATACCTTGTCTTTAATATATCCCCACGAAAAGGAGTTGCATGTGTTCAGATTCGGAGAATATGGTGGCCAATTGAGGCCCATGCCAGTTTCCTCTGGGTACCCCAGAGTCAGAAAGTGGTTCCCAAAGTGTTCCTCCTTATCATCAAACACCCTCCTGCTTTGATGGAGTTGAGCTCCAACTTACATGAACCACATCTCGTCAAAATCAAGGTCACTCTGGGTAATAGGGATGAAATCATCTTCCAAACCCTTCATGTACCATTCAGTAGTCACCATGCTATCAACAAATATTGCATCGATTACTCCATGACTAGACGTTGCATACCCCACAGTCACCCATTGAGGGTGAAGAGAATTCATGATCATGAAATGCAGATTCTCAGTCCCCCAAATCCACCAATTTTGCTTATTGATGAACTCATCCAAATCATACATGTACATACTACTCCCCATCATGCCCTGCAGCCTACCGTGTAGTTTGAATATCCTAACACAAACCGTTCAGAAGTTATGATGACTTTATTTTTTATAGTTCAATAACTGTCAGCCTGTATATCCATTTGAATCTGCTTACTGTATTCAAAATTTGTACGCCCTCTACAGTTTTTATCCCAACACTTATTTTCGAATTGTCAGTTCCTTGCTGCCTCTGTATGTCTCCTGCCAACCAGTTCCTTCTGTAAGTCACTTTGTGCCACAAATTTTTGTTTTCCCCTTATTCAATACAGTACCTACTTATTAGTTATTCAATCTAATTTTCATCATTCTTTTGTAACACTATATTTCAAAAACCTTCTGATTTTTTGTTGTCAGGACTGCTTATCACACAAGTTCCACTTCCATACAAGGCTACATTCCATATAAATATCTTCAGAAAAGACACCCTAACATTTAAATTTAATTTTGTGTTACCAAATCATTCTCAGAAATGCTTTTCTTGCTATTGCTGGTGTAAATTTTATGTCCCCTCTACTTTGGTGATGAATTATTTTGCTGCCAAAATATACAAACTTTTTTACTAGTATTAGTATCTCATTTAATCTAGTTCCCTCATCGTTGCATGATTTGATTCGATTACATTCCATTACCCAGTTTTTGTTGATATTCATCTTATAACACCTTTCCAAGACACTGTCCATTCTGTCCAGCTGCTCTTCCAAGTCCTTTTCTGTCATTGACAGAAATACAGCATCATCAGTAAATTAGAAAGTTTTTATTTCTTCTGCCTGAACTTTAATTCCTATTCCAAATTTATCCTCAGTTCCCTTTACTGTGTGCCCAGTGTACAAAATCAGGAATATCGGGGAGAAGCTGCAGCACACTCTCACTGTCTTCTCAACTACTGCTTCACTTTCATGCCCTTTTCCTCTTATTCTGAAGTCTGCTTTCGTATTCCAATCAACCTTTATATTTCTATTACAGCATGCAAAAACCTGATTCTCACAGATGACATAAGGTTAGCTACACAAGCTCGCCCAATACAAAAGTATTTCTGTTTTATTGGCAGGGTATACAAATAGTTGGATGGACTAGCTATGGGAGACACTCCCCCCCCCCCCCCCCCCCCCCCGCCCCCTTCCACCCTCTTCTACCACAGACCAGTCCCAGTCCTTGCTGAAATCTTCATGGATAATTTTGAAAGACAGCTTTTATGAAAATAACCAACTCTCTGCCAAGAGTGATACTGGTTTAGGTGTGTTGATGATGTCTTGTGCTTATGGAGAGATACTACCAGACAACTTCAAAAATCCCTCAAGCATAGAGTTTGAGGGTTACTGCATAAATCATTTAGATCTGACCTTATACATCAGTGATCATATTCATACTTTCAAAATTTATAGGAAATGTACCATCACAGATATTGTAATATCTGCTCATTTTTGACACCCAGTGACCCATAAACATGCTGCCTTTCATCCAATGATACATCACCTAATATCCATCCCCATGAATGAAGATAGCTTCCAGGTTGAATTAAATGCAATCAGACAAATAGTGTCAAACAATGGCCAGCCTTCTACCTCAGTGGACTCCCTAATGCACAAAAAGCAGAAACAACAAGTGTGCTCTCCTTGCCCTGTTCTTGGCCCACCACCTCAAGAACACATATTTAGGAAAGTCTCACTGAATGTAGCCAGAGAACTTGAACCCAGGTGCTTTAAAACATCATTTAACGTGCACAACACTGTTGGACACTATTTTCCCAATGGTAAAGACAGCACTTCAACTTTGGAAAGGAGCGAAATATACAAAATCACCTGTAATTATGGTAAATTGTATATAGTTCAGCCTGGCAGGGCAAATATGTCCACTTGAAGAAATACCATAGAAGTTTGAAACTTCGAAAAGAAGACTCTACTTTTGCAGATCACCTGATTAAAGAAGGCCATAGTTACAAGGTGCAACATGAAGTATTACATCACATCCATAAAGGAAGGAAGATGAACTACCTTGAAATAATGGAAATTAGTAAACATCTGCCCAAGCTTAGTACAGAATGACTAGACACAGTTCCCTTACTTGCCACTTCTAACTGTAGATATCACTCATAATCCCATCCAGACCATGTTGTAAATCACCCCTATTATTCACATGCCCCACTTTTCTCATTTTTTTCCTTTATTTCAGTTACTGTAATTTCACTTGTCCTTAAAAAAGTGTATCTTTTATAAGTTCCATATGGCCAAAATAAATGTTTATTTACCTATTACAGACACTGGTATGCTGTGCAACAGATTTATTAGCACTCACACTTCTACGTCCTCCAAGTGAGTTTAATGTTGATATTGCTGTTGGAACCAGCCAAAGGTTTGGAGTGCCGTTAGGATATGGTGGGCCGCATGCTGGGTTTTTTTCCTGTCGTCAGTCTCTTGTAAGACTGATGCCTGGACGTATGATTGGCGTTACAAGGTAATAATGTGAAAATGTATATGTACAATCCTAATGCCCTAAATTTTTAACAATTTTCACTCAGCTATAATAGCAAATTGTATGCAACATATAATATAAAATCATGTCATGTATAATGGTTTTTTTTCCAAATTATTCTACAAGGTCAAACCAGTCATGCTTCACTTGCTACTGCTGTGTTTAGCTAAATAAGGAAAAATATTGATAAGTCATGCCATTTGAATTAAGAAATTAAATTGTTGTAGATACTGTTGCATATTGCCCCCTACTCTTTAAGAACCAAGTGTACTACTCTTGAAAACCTACTGATAGTGACTGGAAAATAACTGGTTCAAAAACCTGATATTTATTCAAATAAAATCTTTTGACATAAAGAACAAGTCAGAACAGTATTATAATGAGACAGAAAAAAATGTGCAAATGGCAAAGCCATCATTGTCATAAAGCTGGAACTATTGAAGTCAGCCAATGAGAGAGAATCATATGTTATGGTACAGAGGAACCAGTTCTACAAGGGCTTATCTGAATGAGACAAGGAAAAAATCAATTGTATGGCAGAGAATAAAGAAAAATGTCAGGAGTATGATGGGTAGGAAAATGTTTTCCATATAGTTTTAGCATATTAACATTTCTATAGTGAAGTATCATAAAAATTAATTTTGTCAGAAATTACTTCACTGTTATGACAGTTAGTACCAAATTAAATGCGAAAGGTAACCAGCAGTTCATTATCTAAGACATTGGACATTCATCTGCGAAGACTGGGGTTGAAATACCAGTTCAGGTTTTCTGTAGTTTACCTAAATTGCTTAACATAAATCCTAAGATATTTCTTTTGAGAAGAATATGGTCCAATTCCTATACATTCGTTGTCCTGTTCAAGCATGCACATGGTCTTCAGTGATATCTCTGTTCATGGTATATTAAACACCAATGTTCATACCTTTTAAAGTAATGTCTGATCAGTAGCTTTTGTATATTTTCTGCTAAAAGCAATGGGAGTGGGCTACATTGTCCTGGCTAATTACAGTGTGCTGGCACTGCAGCTCAGCTGGGGTTGGGGAGTAAGCTGTAGATAATGAGGGGAGGGGGGAGATGAGACAGGAGTCAGACGGGCAGTTGGGGAAGGGTGGCAGATGGCTGGCAGTGAGAGGCAGTAAGTGTATGGAATCAAAATGTGGCACCAATGAGCTTGTTAGGGTTCACAGTCGGGGTAAGTTATGTACAGCATATGATTACATGTAGGAACAGATTGGGCTGGGGTGATAGAACAGAGGAAGAGGCAGACTGATGGAAGGAATATGTGTGAGCAGGACAAGCTAAGGCAGAGGTAGAGGTGGGTGTGGGGGCCAGAGATTGAGGTAATAAAGATTCAGGGCTACAAGGATGTACTTTACTTGCATGTCTGAAAGAACAGGAATTATTAATGATCCACAGCTGTACAAAATAATTCGAAACTTATTTGCTGACTCAAAATTCTTTGACATCAGCTGTATTAGGCACAGATGTACTATCTATTAGTTACATACGAAATTTTTTCCTGACCAGGACTCAAACCCGGATTTCCTGCTTTTGGTGAGTGGTTGCTACTGCACATGAACTACTGACAGACCACTATGAATAATGCACAAGGAGAAATAAATAAGTGAAACAGTGGAAGGACATGTGTGCTCACACATGAAGCTTGTCAGAACTAATGATGAGTTTACTTCTTCCTCCTCAAAATCTACTGGAGAGTCCTTTTTATTGCTGCAGACAGGCAAGGAAACCACTTCTGATTCAGTTTGTAGCCCACATGCTAGAGTCCTTTTGTATTCAAGTGGGAACACTGGATCCAAATATCCCCTTTTTATACTATGCAAAATTTAATTTCATATAGCCAAAACAACAAAATGGGATGAAGAAATTGTAACTTATGGCATGCAAAATGTTGTGCCACATTGGCATAATTCATACCCGGAATGACTAAGAGAGGTGTAAGTACACTGTAACTGAGAGTGCAAGAGAAGACATAAAAGATAAGATAGAGATTGTCTGAATACAGGTTAAGAAAAGAAGAGAATACCTTGCCAGAGCAAATGGAAGAATGGATATATAATTCTGCATAATACGAGGGGAAGCCAAATCAATGATGGGAAGAAAAGATTCAAAAGAAATAAGAAGTTTTATGTGAGATAAAGATAGCTTGTGTTATGACTGATGAAATTAGTTCAAGTTGTTTCATTCATAGTATAAGTTACTTCATTCTTGGAAAATATATCAAAGGCTGGTGATATATAACATATGGAAAAACTGGAAAACTACTAAGAAAACCATGGAGATAGGTGGGAAAATCGAGAAGTACTTGGAAAATATGTAAATCTAAGATGAAGATGCACATGCACTGATTTGATTTATGATGGGATGTTGAGAGAAATTATTCATGAAAGTACAGTAGAACCTTTCTAATCCATCCCCTAAGGGATCAAGAGTGGGGTCAGTATATGAAAAACATCAAATTATCAAAGGAACACCTTTATTAACCTGTAACATCACAATACAGTACAGTAAAACTTTAATTTTCAATTGAAAATTCTGTCTGAAATATTGTTCGATTTTAAAACAGTAACAAAACAAAAATAATATTTCAGCACACTGAACAAATCTTATACAAAAGAGCAATGTAAAGTAGTGTCCACTCTTAAAATACATCTGTATTGTTTGGTCAGATATCACGACTGAGAGTGAAAGTTTGACTTACTACAATACTGCACTGACACACACCTGATTAGCAATTAACTGTTTAAAACATGAAATCACATGGTAAAAATTATTCTGTTTGTGTAAGCAGGGTAAAGAAAATCTGTAATGAGCTTCAGCTTAGCAGCCAACAACCTTGTTTTGACATGATGTTCCAAGAGTCTCTTGAGGTAGATGTAGAGCTTTGTTCAGTGTATTTAAAGGCTATATCAAATGCATTTTTACCATCTGTATGCAATACTCAAGTTGTAGGTTCATTGTCTTCATCACCATCATCATATTTCTCATTCTCATTGGTTCTTCAACTTACAGCACCAGTAATTTGATCAGCAGCTAATTCTTCTTCTATTGTGACTCAACATAAGCTATACTGATCCACTCACTTATGTCACTGGGCTAAATGTTCTACTGTAAAACCCTGTGCAGGTCCGGGAGTTAGAATAGGCCCGAGGTATTTCTGCCTGTCATAAGAGGTGACTAAGAGTAGTATCACATGTTTCAGCCTTTATGTGATTGCCTCTGTTGGGTTTGACCTCCATCTTCCTAAATTTTCCTGAAGAGTGAGCCAATTGGGGAAGAACGCCTTACATGGTGCATAGTGTCCATCATGCATTGAGATCTTTAGCCCAGTTTCTCATTGTCACATTGCAGTCCCACTCATTCTCAATCTGTTGCGTGAGGACACCTTCTCGGGTGTGTTTTCCACCATGCACTATACAGTGTCGCTTTCTGCGCTGACGATGACCATGGACTTCCTAGCACCCCATATCCAGCACGGTAGCCAGTCCATAGTGGTGGGCCTGCCATGTACCCTATTGGTTGTAGCCTCCTGCCCCCCCTTCACCCCCCCCACCCCCCCCCTCCCCCCCCCCCCCTCCCCCCGGCCAACACAGGGATTGCTCTGCTGATGCCTACCTGTGCCGTTAACTAACATGACAAGGAGCAGATACCCTTCACCCTGGGGCATCAGGACTCTCGGCAAAGGCCATCCTGCCAGGTGGCTTTTGCTGCGTCTGGGTGGAGCCCGTGGGGAGGGCCCCTGGTGGAAGTGGATGGCATCAGGGCGGATGACATGCAATGAAGTGTACCATGTCATCACCTGCTGGTGATCAGACACCAGCAGTCTTTAAGCATTTCAAGTCTCGGTACAATGCAAGAAAGTACAACCCTAAATCGTTCCCCTCCCTGGGCACGCCATGGGAGGAATGCCAGACTAAGGATGACAACGAACCTTATTCACCCTGCTACCTCATATGTATAAGAACTGACGGGGACTCCTTTGCTTCAATGCTTTTTGTAGAGCATTTAGAGGACAAGTTAGGGGAGGTTGTCTAAAATGGGCTCTTGGTCAGTCTTGATAAAAACAACATCCTCTGCCCAGTCACGGGCTTAACGCACTTGCAACAAGTTGGGGGATGTTTCTGTTACCATCACACCACATAGGAGCTTAAATATGGTCCAGGTTATTATATTTCACAAGGACCTTCTTTTGCAGTCTGATGATGAGCTGCACGCCATTTAGAGCGGCAAGGTGTGAATTTCATGTGGCCATTCATCGGTGACCAAGGGATAATCAGGTTGCCATCAGTGCCTTCATCTTGGCACACTTTAACTGAGAAGCTCAAGGTGATGGTCTACCGCTGTGATGTCAAGCCATATATCCCTCCCCCGATGCAGTGCTTGAAATGCTGGAAATTCGGCCATATGTCTTCCCACTGTACTTCCAGTGTCATATGTCGAGATTGTGAATGTCCAATACATCCCAATACTCCATGTGTAAACTGTGGAGAGCACCATTCACCTTGCTCGCCAGACTGCAGGATTTTACAGAAAGAGAGGAAAATTGTGGAATACAAGACCCTGCACTGACTGACCTTCACTGAGGCTAAGAGAAAATATGAGACCCTACATCCTGTTGTTATAACCTCCTCATATGCCACCGCTACAAGAACAGTTGTAGCCCCCATGAGTTCCGTGAATTCCAGTTGGCTCTCAGAACCAGAAGGCTACACCTGTCCCCTTGATGACGGTGGCAATCTGCCCCCCCCCCCCCCCCCTCGCTTTCTCCCGCACCACCTATTTCAAGAGCACTGCCCCCCCCACCCCCACCCCCAACAACCGGGGACACCAGTCCCCACTTCCCAGCTGGAGAAGTGTAAGTCTTCTTCAGCTCCTCTCTCCAGGAAGGGATCCTTTGAGTCACTCCTTTCCCAGGTTTCTGCTAGTGAGAAAGATGACGACTGCCAGTGGCTGAAGTCCCCAAAAGCAGCTGGTTGTACCCCTTCACGATCCTCCTCAGTCCTGGATACTGAATCAGTGAAGCCCTCCCAGCAAGACAAACCCAAGGAGCAATGAGAAAAGTCCAAAAAGAAGACCCCTAAGACCAAGGAAATTGCAGTGTCACCCACATCACCACTACCTGTAAGCGCTGCACCTGGGGATGAGGTGGAAATTTTTGTATCCGCTGAGGACCCTCAGCCACAATGGATATAGACTGCTCAGGCAATGTCATCGGCAGCAGGTGAACCTGAGGCATAAACTGCCTCATTGAATGTTCCATGTCTTCCCAGTCTCACAATGTCATCCTCCAGTGGAACTGCAGCAGTTTTTTCCACCACCTGGCTGAGCTATAGTACTGTTAAGCTTTACACCTGCTTTCTGCATTGCCCTCCAGGAAACTTGGTTCCTGGCACTGCGGGCCTCTGCCCTCCACAGCTATAAGGGATATTACAGGAAATGTAATGACTATAATTGAGGGTCAGGTGAAGTTTGCGTTTGTCCTAAACTCAGTCTGTAGTGAAACTGTGCCCCTTCAAACCACTCTTGAAGCTGGGGCTGTCAGGATAAGAATGACACAGGAAATAACTGTCTGCAATGTATATCTTCCTCCAGATGGTGCAATACCCCTGAATGTATTAGCTGCACTGATTGATCAACTCCCTAAACCTTTCCTACTTTTGGGAGATTTTAATGCCCATAACCCCTTGTGGGGTGGCACTGTGCTTACTGGCTGGGGCAGAGGTGTCAAAACTTTGCTGTCTCAGTTTGACCTCGGCCTCTTAAATACTGGGACCGCCACACATTTCAGTGTGGCTCGTGGTAGTTACTCGGCCATTGATTCATCCATTTGTAGCCCAGGACTTCTCCTATCTATCCACTGGAGAGCACATGATGACCTGTGTGTTAGTGACTACTTCCCCACCTTCCTGTCACTACCCTGGCGTCAGGCCCATGGACGCTTGCCCAGATGGGCTCTAAACAAGTCAGACTGGGAAACTTTCACCTCTGTGGTCACCGTTGACTCTCCCCCACACAGTAAAATTGATGTGATAGTTCAGCAGGTGGCTACAACAATCATTAATGCAGTGGAAAACACAATCCCTCGCTCTTTAGGGTGCCCCAGTGAAAGGTGGTTCCTTAAAAAACTGGCAGAAGTAAAGCTGTGAGTACCGGGCATGAGTCGTGCTTCGGTAGCTCAGATGGTAGATCACTTGCCCGAGAAAGGCAAAGGTCCCGAGTTCGAGTCTCGGTCGGGCACACAGTTTTAATCTGCCAGGAAGTTTCATATCAGCGCACACTCCGCTGCAGAGTGAAAATCTCATTCAGGTGGTTCCTTGGTGGTCGCCGGAAGTTGCTGAGGCAATTAAGGAACATCAGCGAGCTATACAGCAGCATAAGCGGCATCCTGCCCTGTAGCACTTCATATCCTTTGAGTGGCTCTGTGCCTGCGTTCACTAGCTTATCAAAAGAAGGAAGCAGGAGTTTTGGAAGAGATACATCTCGACCATTGGATGCCATACGTCACCTTCCCAAGTCTGGACGAAGATCAGACTTATTTTAGGGTACCAGACCCCAACAGGTCTCCCTGGCATTAACATCAACAGCATGTTGTCTACTGACAAAAACGTGATTGCAGGGCACTTTGCTCGAGCCTCTGCATCAGAGAACTACCTCCCAGCCTATCGCACCCTCAAATGGCAGATGGAAAGGAAAGTCCTCTCATTTGATACACACCACAGTGAACCCTATAATGCCCCATTTACAGAGTGGGAGCTCCTCAGTTCCCTTGCACATTGCCCCGACACAGCTCCTGGGCCAGATCAGATCCACAGTCGGATGATTAAACATCTCTCATTTGACTAGAAGCGACATCTCTTCATCATGTTCAACCATATGTGATGCGATGATGTCTTTCTATCTGAATGGTGGGAGAGCAACATCATTCTGGTGCTTAAACCTGGTAAAAACCCACTTGATGTGGATAGCTATCAGCCCATCAGCCTCACCAACATTCTTTGTAAGCTGCTGGAACATATGGTGTGTTGGTGGTTGGGTTGAGTCCTGGAGTCATGTGGCCTACTGTTTCCATGTCAGGGCAGCTTCTGCCAGGGTTGCTCTGCCACTGATAATCTTGTGTCCCTCGAGTCTGCTATCAAAACAGCCTTTTCCAGATGCCAACACCTGGTTGCTGTCATTTTTGATTTACGAAGAGCATATTACACGACCTGGCAACATCATATCCTTGCCACATTATACGAGTGGGGTCTCAAAGACCCACTCCTGATTTTTATCCAAAATTTACTGTCTCTTCACACTTTCCATGTCCAAGTTGGCACCTCCCATAGATTTCCCAATATCCAGGAGAATGGAGTCCCGTAGGGCTCCGTATTGAGTGTATGTCTACTCTTAGTGGCCATTAAAGGTCTAGCAGCATCGTCTCTGTATGCAGACAACTTTTGCATTTCATACTGCTCCACCAGTACTGGTGTTGCTGAGCATCACCTACAGGGACCCATCCATAAGGCGCAGTCATGGGCTCTAGCCTACGGTTTCCATTTTTCGGCTGCAGAGTCGTGTGTTATACACTTCTGTTGGCATCTTACCATTCATCTGGAACCAGAACTTTACCTTAATGATGATCCACTCACTGTAGTGGATACATATTGATTCTTAGGACTGGTTTTCAACACCCAATTGACTTGGCTGCCTCACCTCGGTCAGCTTAAGCAGAAGTGCTGGCAGCACATCGATGCCCTCCGCTGTCTGAGGAACACCATCTGGGGTGCAGACCGTTCTACACTGCTGCAGCTCTACAGAGCCCTTGTTCAATACCTCCTTGACTATGGGAGTCTGGTTTGTGGTTCGGTGGCACCCTCAGCATTGCATGTACTTGACCCAGTGCACCACTGTGGTGTTCGCCTAGCAACAGGAGCTTTAGGATGAGTCCGGTGACCAGCGTCCTGGTGGAGCCCGGAGTCCCTCCATTGCAGGTTAGGCATGTGCAATTTCTCTCCAGTTACATTGCATTCTTTTGTAGTTTTCCTGCACAATCAAATTACCGTCTCCTTTTCCTGCCCACAGCAGTTCATCTCCCACATCGGCAGCCCAGGTCAGAGCTTACAATTGCAGATCGTGTGTGATCCCTTCTCTCCGAACTGGAGTCCTTGCCTTTACCACTTGAGGTTCATTCTTGAAAACCTCCATGGTGTACACCTAGGCCATAGCTATGCCTGGACCTTTCACATGGTCCTAAGGACTCAATTAACCCTATCACTCTTCACTGTCACTTCCTCTAGATTCTTGACATGCACTGGGGCCATGAAGTGGTTTACACCAATGGCTTGATGGCTGATGGTCACATTGGCATTACCTATGTTTATGGAGGACATATAGAATAGCACTCATTGCCAGATTGCACTCATTGCTAGATTCTTGACATGCACCGGGGCCATGAAGTGGTTTACACCAATGGCTTGATGGCTGATGGTCACATTGGCATTACCTATGTTTATGGAGGACATATAGAATAGCACTCATTGCCAGATGGCTGCAGTGTTTCCACTGCAGGACTGTTGGCCATATCTTGTGCTCTTGAGCACATCCGCTCATGCCCAGGCGAGTCATTTCTCCTGTGTACTGACTCCTTGAGCAGCCTACAAGCCATCGACCAGTGCTACTTTCATCATTCTTTGGTAGCGACCATCCAGGAGTCCATTTATGCCCTGAAATTCAGTGGTGTTTGTCTGGCCCCCAGGTAATTTCAGAATCCCAGGCAGTGAACTTGCCGACAGGCTGGCCAAACAGGCTATGCAGTAACCACTTCTGGAGGTGGGCTTCTCTGAAACTGACCTGCATTCAGTATTACACTGCATGGTTTTATGGGTTTGGGAGATGGAATGGCATAACGTCAGTATGCACAGCAAGCTGTGTGCCATTAAGGAAACTACTAATGTGTGGAAGACCTCTGTGCACTCTTTTCGCAGGGCCTCTGTGGTTCTCTGTTGACTCCGCATTGGCCATACATGGCTGACGTATGATTACCTCCTCTGTTGCGAAGACCCATCTTGGTATCGCTGTGGCTCACGAATGACAGTCATCCATCTCTTGCTGGAGTGCCCACTTTAGCTGCTCTACAGCAGACTTTTAACTTTACCAGCACCCTACCTTGGGTGTTGGGCAACAATGCCTCAACAGCAGCTTTAGTTTTACGATTTATTCTTGAGGGTGAGTTTTATCATTTGCTCTAAGTTTTAGCATGTGTCCTTTGTACCTGTGTGTCCTCTGACCTAGTGCTTTCAGGGTGGGGGTTTTAATGTATTGCAGAGTGGCTGGCTATTCCTTTTTCTCCTCATGGTCAGACCGCCATGGTAACGTGCTTTCTTGTTTTAACCTCTTCTACATGTGTCTTGCGTCCTTGTGGTTTTCTTGTCCTCTTTTGTCCATTTTAGTGTTTTTGCCCTTCAGTAGTTGTAGTGGTTTTTCCTTTCATTCTGTTTTGTGTTTCCTCATTGTCTTATTCTCACCCTTGTGGCATTGTTTCTTTCGGATCAAGGGACCGATAACGTCATAGATTGGTCCCTTCCCCTCCTCATTTAAATCAACCAATCCTACTGTACAGTTTGCAAATGCCTCAAAATCAGAGTGTCTGCATCTTGACTTTCATCATTCGTTGTGTGATCTGTTTCCTCTTGATTCTCTCCATTTGTTCCTTTGGATGTTTCATCTTCAATTTCAATCATTTTTGGCCACAGTTTACACCATGATTTTTCAAGTTGTGATATTGCTATTTCTTCCCAAGCATTAGCAATTGTATAGGTAACATCTTTTACATTTATTTATGTCATCACCAGGAACAAGCTGCTCCCTTCTTGTGTTCTCTCTGAAATTGATCAGATGTGTTTTCAATGATATCACCTCTTCAGCCACTCACTGACCCCCTGGTCCATGGACTGGATTAGAAATGTTAGTAGACAGAAAGAAATACAACTTTCATTTCACCTTTTAAAGATCATCATCAGGAGGATGAGATGTCGCCTTGTCATGTATCACTGTGGCATGTTTAGTAAGGTGTTTTTCCCGTTTAGATATTTTGTAATGGCAGGGACTAATTGGTCGTAAAACTATTCCTTAAAGAGGCTGAATTCCATCCTTGTTGAATTTTGGTTATGGTAATTTACCGGCATTGATACATTATGACTGTTTTTGAATACCTTTGGTTATTTTACCTTTCTGATCACAAACATTGGCATCTTATGACTGGCGTTAGTGGTACTACAGACAGCAGTAGTAATTCTATGTTTGGCAAGTTGTGAATCTGTTCCAGACTGTTTTTGTGAAGCATGACTTCATGTAGGGGAGAGTTTGTAGTTCAAGCCAAACTCATCAATGTTAGATGCCTGATCAGGGGTCAGGTTAAGCTCTTTAACTAAGATTTCAAATTTTGGAACAAATTCATTGGCACCTGTTTCATCGGCAGACAGCTTCTCACCTGAAATAATTAGATTTTGAATGCCAAGTCATTTTTTTTTCATCAGTGTAACCAGCCTTCACTTTCATTTTTATGTAATTTTTCGTACAAAATCAGTGCCTTTTCTTTTATGACTGGCCTAGACAAGAGACTTTATTTTTCTCCTCTCCTGCTCAAACCACACCCACAAAGTGTTCTCTAGAATTTCACTTGTAGGCTTCTTCAAAGTCATGCATATTTTCACTCCTTTCACATTATTGATTGTTGTCGTATGACTTTCAAGAGTTTTCATTTTTTTTCTCCAATTTTTAACAGTTTTTATGCCAACCCCTACATCACTTGCAATGTTTTGATGACACTCATCTTACACAACCATTCAAGCACTTTCAGTTTCTCTACTAAAGACATTGCAACATGCTTACATTTAGTTGATGCCATAATTTAATTTAATGTGCTTTAATACATGAGAATAACACTGTTACTAATTTATAAAACAACTCCATACACAATAAGCTTATTGATCAAGCTAGAAACAAGTTATTTCATACTGAAACTGATGTAACTACTGCACCTATCAGTGTTCAACTACCTACTGATCAATATTGCAGATGATGAGTCACTGACAAGTCCTAACAAACACTGGTAATGGGATGGACAGACTAAGTGGGGAGGTCAGGTTAGTGAGGTTCTACTGTAAAAAAAAAAAAAAAAAAAAAAACTGACAAGAATTTTGTATGAGAACAAGTGGTAATGACAGTGTCAGCTACCAATAATTTATTGTTCTTGTAAATGCACAGAGATAAACATATGATTACTTCCTTGATTACCACTTAACAACTAGAAGCTGCTGGAAGTGGGTGTGTTCTGCAAAACACGACAAAAAGTGTAACTAATTTATGCTTTTTACTGGCAGTGCTCCACATCTGTCAAATTATTCTGGAGTAATACCTTCAAATCTTCAAAAGCTGCTATATCAGTATATTTTTAAAAAATGATTAGTTTAAGTTATAAATTATTATCAGCTCAACCTAAACAATGAAAGCACATGACATAAACTTGTGAATGAAGTAATAAAATGATGCCGATAAACTCATTATTCATGTAATCATAAGAATGTAAATACTTGCAGTATTTTAATGTTGCATGAAAGGGAAATTTGTTGACTTCAGAAATATGTGCAAACCACAAAAGCCCATTGTACTGAGCATAATGAAACAACGGATACTTCAGTTTGTTGACATCAGATGTATGAACAAGCTATGACTCCTAGTATACTGCACATAATGGCTCTAAAAAATGAAAACAATGAAATAAAAGGTTGCATAATCATGAACAACAAAACCATAAAAATTGAGCAGTGTTGTTACTATATAGCTTTATAAATGTTAGGAAACAATAAAGATATTCACATACTTAAAGATCACATGTGTATATAAAAGTGCCAACAGAGCCTCATTGCCATGTTTTCATCAATGTACCACCATACTTTTAGTTCTTCTGACTGAATCTTCTACTGACCACCTGAAAGCAGGTTTCAGCTTTACTTTAGTGTGCAAATATGATTATGGTTTCCTGGAGATATCCAGGTTTATGACGTAACAGCTGTTGATGGATTTTATGGTGAACTGCTGTGAAAAATGTGGCAGTGGGTACTTTACACATCATGACAAATTAGGGTACCTTCTTGTTTCAACTGCATATGGCACTTGGGAATAATGCCTGCTTAAATGCCTCTGCAGCTGATGCAGTTAGTCTACTCTTGTCTTCTTGGTACCTACAAGACTGATTTGCTGAGGCATGAAGAATATCTCGAATTCTTCTCTCAATATTGGTTCTCCAAACTTTTTAATAGGCTTTCACAGGATAAATGCCATATATCTTAAAGTATCTTGCAATTCAGGTTTTCAACATCTCTGTTACACTCCTCTGTGAGTCAAACCAACCCGTGACCATTTATACTACCTTTCTTTGTATACTTACAAGATCCCCTGTTAGTCCTATTTTGAATGGATCCCTCACACTTGAGCAATATTCTAAGAAGAGACATACAAATGATATGTAAGCTCTCTCCCTTGTAGAGTGACTGTATTTGCCTAATATCCCACCAATGAACCAAAGACTGCCAACTGCTTTATCTATGATTGGGCCTATCTGATAGGTCTGTTCATGTCACTATAAATTTTTATCCCCATGTATTTGAATGAGTCAATTGATTCCCATTGTGGGTCACTGGTGTAGTTATAAAATAATACTTTTCTGCATTTTGTGGCATGCATAATTTTACATTTCTGAACACTGAATACAAGCTACTGTCTTTACACCACTTTCAAATCTTTCAATGATTTAACTGGATATTTATGCAATCTTTTTCAAATAGTGTATTTCATTGAAGATAAGTGCATTATCTGCAAGAAGTGTGAGTTTACTATAAGTATTAGCTTTCAGGTAATTAATGTACTATGTGAATGCACAGGGTTCTAATGTTTCTTTGGGGCACATCTGAAGTTACTTGATTTTCTTTCAGTGACTTTCCATCCAAGATAACATATTGTTTACCCCCAACCAAGGCATCATCATAGCAGTCAAAAAAGTTTTTGTGATACTCAATATAATCATAATTTTGACAATAATCTTTGGCGTGATACCAAGTCAAATGGTTTCTGCAAGCAAAGATATACTGCATCCACCAGACTGCCTTGATACATTGCCTTCAGGAGTTTGTGAAACAAGCACAAATTGAGTTTTGCATTATCAGAATTTTCTGATTCTATGTGGTTGGCATGGAAGACACTGTACTGTTCAAGATTCCCCATTATGTTAGAGCCCATGATATGTTACATGATTAGTTCCATGATTAGACAATAGATGGACGTCAGTGAGCCAGGACAGTAGTTTTGTGGATCACTTCTGCTACCCTTCCAGTTGATTGGTGTTAGCTGTGGTTTCTTCAAGCAACTGGACATAGGTTTCTGTTTGGGGATCTGTGGTACATTATGGTTAAAATGAGAGCTTACTTCGCTGTTAGTTCTATATAGAATCTGATTGAAGCTTTGTTTCATTTTAGCTGTTTCTCAATGCCACTGGCTTTATTATTTGTATCATCACCTGTCCCATTATGGAAGTAGTAAATTGGAACAATACTTCTGTTTCCATTCTATTAAAGTAACATTATAAAATGGAATTCAACATTTTAGCTTTTGCTTTGCTAGCCTCAGTTTCAATTCCTGTGCAGTCCGTGTGTATCTGTTGTAACACTCTCATGCCATTAATACATATTAAATGTCCATTATAATTGTGTTACTTCCACAAAATTTTGATGTGAGATGCACTTGCAAAATATTATGGCATGGTAATGAAACAGCTGTTTTTGAATTGCTTAGGTGGTATATCCATTTATTGAAAACAGCATCTGCATGTTGTAATATCAAAATCCTGGGTTAGTTTGACTTTTATGGTACTCCAAAACAACAAAATGTATGAAAGAAATATGATTAGATGCTTCACTTAATAAACTTCAAAGATTCTTCATAAAATTTACACAGAACCAAGACACTTTTAGCATGTATGTATGAGCACAATTTTGTACAACTTTACTGCTCATAGTGTGAATTGAGGGACTGTGAACTGCTAGTTTTCTGGGTACAGCTACCTAAGTGTAAATAAACGTTTTACCAGTTAACCTATTATTAACAATAGAATTTAAATAAATTACAGTTACAAAAAATAATTACCATATTATTGGAACATACCATGATCTATGTAATAAATATATGCACGCAGATTTTTCTAGTTAGATTTAAGAAATATACATCTCTTTAGCTTCAGATCTGTAACACATGTGTTTTTAACAGTCAGAAATATCAAAGTTCAGTTAGAAATATAATTTTTTTCCGAATTACGTTGATAGCATTTGTGGCATAGCTTCATATTCTATGGATTCAGTTAGTTTCTTACTTCTATTAGGAATTACGAAAATATCACAATGTTTATATGGCAAACAAACAATAATTCTACAAAATTAGGCAATAATGAAATCAATTATACTTGCATATAACATAATTAATCAATAACTACAGTGAGTGGAAAACAAAAGTTGCAATAACAATTTTTGACACACATATTACATGTTTGATCAGCTTTTTTACTACAGCTGTATCATATTTTTCAGTAGTTCATCCTGATCTGTTATATTATACTTTGGTACCATAGACCAGCTTTTCTTTAGGTTTTTTGAGAGCTCTTTTGATCAGATTCTGCTTTTATAGTCATGGAAGACTTCACACATTGTCCTCTTGACAGCCAAATGTGTTCAATTGAACATCTCTTTATCTATAGTGCTATGCTGTAGAACAACAAGAAACAGTTTGGAACTTTAACAGAGAAACTGTGACTTATGCAATTATGCTTTCTATGCTCAATTATAGATGACAAAAGGAAGAGTAGGAATATGTTCTTCAGATTAACAAATACATGCAGTTGTATGCATATGACTAATATGATAAATTAGATCAGTGCAAGAGGATATTGGCACAATATATTCAGTAGGTTTCTTGTACTTTTCAATTTCTGAGAAGAGTTCTAGAGGGAAAAATGGGACTTTATGTTTACTGAATGAATATGACAGTTACTTTTGAACATATATTACTGAATGTTTCACTTTCTTTTGAACTGGTTCTTACTGTTGATGGTATATGTATGTGCGTATGAGTAGAACTCCTGTCCACCAAACTCTGTATAATTTGCTAGACTAACATCTATTGCAAATACTTGTGTCCACATTGGATCTATTTCCTTCCCTTCCTTATAGTTTTGTAAGGACCACCATTAACTATGTATTGTTGGTGCCCCGTGTATACATGTCTGAATCTTGAAGAAACATAACAATCCAAACAGAATAATTGATACAAGCTGGCCCAGGCATGTGACTAGTGCTTTCATTCAACTTGTTATCTGGGACATAATTACCTAATTACTGTCATTTATGACCAACCTACTCATATCACATGTATCCATTGTTTCAACAGTGTCAGTCCTCAAGTGATGTTTAGTTGTGTGACATACTTCAGTTACCTTGAAAATACATAGATCTCCCACTTTCATACGCAAAGAAAGCATCAGTAAATCAATAAGTGTTTACATCAGTAAGTCAGTAAGTATGTGAGCATATAGAAATTGTTGAGCTTAGACTTCTGAACTCACTGCATCCAAATTTGACAAAGGATTAAAATTAACTAATCACTACTATGACACCAAGCACTAAATTAAATCAAGTAACAAAAATGGGCAAAGGTGTTGGCTGAATGCATTTCACAAAGTGACATTATTCACTTAACCTGAGAAATAGTCAGTGGCACAACCTGAACTGTAAAAGATGTCTTTCACCACCCGCATATTTGCACAAATGTTGAGCTCAGATTCAAAGGGCATAAAGAATAAATGGCAAGGCCTTATTAAATGAAAAAAATAGCTTTACTGTGAAATAAAAGAAGAAAAGCTAAAGAAAGACACTGTGTTTGACAGTGCACATCTTTCCACATCTCTGAAATCAGCAGTTGCTGCAGCATAACATGCAATACCATGTTGCTCCACCCCCTATAGTGTGATATGCTTGAATCCTCCTCGGTTACTGTCCACAAGGTGCTCAAAATTTTTCTGCCCAAGATTTCCCCGTTCTTTGTGATAGCCCTCCTGAGGTCATTCAGTGTGTGAGGAGGGTCAATGCAACAAGTCAATAAAAGTTTTAATTGGCCCCAAACATGCTCAGTTTTGCTCATAGCAGCATATACCACAAGCCATTGCATTTAGTCAATTCCTGCTCTCTGAAAGAAGGTTTTTACAATGAGGGCATAGTGTGCTAATGTATTAATGCCTTTCAAGACAAACCTAGCATCAAAATGTTGAGTATAAGGCTGAACAATAAGTTTGAGGCCCTGTCCACAATTGCCAGAGTAGCCATGACAGTGATTTATTTATTTATTTACATGTCAAGTTCTGTAGGACCAAATTGAGGAGCAAATCTCCAAGGTCATGGAACAAGTCAGTACATGAACTTACAATATAAAAGTAATAACAGATAAAAACAAATGTTCATGAACCTAAAAGAAAATCAGTCCATAAGTCTAAGCAAACGCTATCAGCAATACAATGAAAATCAGCTTAATTTTTCAAGGAACTCCTCGACAGAATAGAAGGAGTGACCCATGAGGAATCTCTTCAGTTTCGATTTGGAAGTGCGTGGATTACTGCTAAGATTTTTGAATTCAAGTGACAGCTTATTGAAAATGGATGCAGCAGTATACTGCACACCTTTTTGCACCAGAGTTAAGGAAGTCCAATCCAAATGGAGGTTTGATTTCTGCCGATTATTAACTGAGTGAAAACTGCTTATTGTTGGAAATAAACTAATATTGGTAACCTTCTAGGATGGGAAGAGTTACCCCAAAACATAATACCATATGACATAAGTGAATGAAAATAAGCAAAGTAGACTAATTTACGTGTCGAAGTATCACTCACTTTCGATACCGTTCGAATAGTGAAAATGGCAGTATTAAGTCTTTGAACAAGAACCTGAACGTGGGGTTTTCACGACAGCTTACTATCTATCTGAACAATGAGGAATTTGAACTGTTCAGTTTCACTAATCATATGCCCGTTCTGTGAGATTAAAACGTCAGGTTTTGTTGAATTGTGTGTAAGAAACTGTAAAAACTGAGTCTTACTGTGATTTAACGTTAGTTTATTTTCTACAAGCCATGAACTGAAGTCATGTACTGCACTACTTGAAACAGAGTCAATGTTGCACACAACATCCCTTACTACGAAGCTAGTGTCATCAGCAAACATAAATATTTTAGAGTTACCCATGATACTAGAGGGCATATCATTTATATAAATAAGGAACAGGAGCGGCTCCAACACTGATCCCTGGGGCACCCCCACTTGACAGTACCCCACTCAGATCCCACATCACAGCCATTATCAACATCATGAATAATGACCTTTTGGTGCCTGTTGCTAAAGTAAGAGGTGAACCAATTGTGAGCTACTCCCCTTATTCCGTAATGGTCCAACTTCTGCAGCATATTGAGAGAACAACACAGTCAAATGCCTTTGTTAAATCAAAAAATACGCCAAGCGTTTGAAACATTTTGTTTAGCACATCCAGTACCTCACAGAGAAAAGAGAATATAGCATTTTCAGTCAAACGACTTCTAAAGCCGAACTGTACATTTGATAGCAAATTGTGTGATATAAAATGATCAATTAACCTTACATACACAGCCTTTTCAATAACTTTTGCAAACACTGATGGCATAGAAATAGGTCTGAAATTATCTACATTATCCCTTTCTCCCTTTTTACAAAGCAGCTTTGGGAGTGAGTACCAGGTCAGCAGCATTGTGAAGCCTAGTGCAGGGTTGGCTCAGGTGACTGAAAGCATAGGAGTTATGTAAGAATTTTACGAAAGAGGATTTATAAGATTTCCTGTAGAAAATAAATTTTTATTTAATTCATCAGAAATGCTCAGAAAATGGTTGTTTAATACTGTACATATATCTGATTTATCAGTAACAAAAATATTACTGTGAAATGACTTTATATCACCAACCTTGTGTTGCTGACCAGACAGTTCCTTCACAACCGACCATATGGCTTTAATTTTATCCTGTGAATTAGCTATTCTATGTGCATACCACAGACTTTTTGCCTTGCTAATAACATTTTAAGCACCTTACAATACTGTTTGTAATGGGCTACTGTAGCTTGATTGTGACTACTTCTAACATTTTGATATAATTTCCGCTTTGTTCTACATGATATCCTTATCCCACTAGTCAGCTAACCGGGCTGTCCATTACTGCTAGTACCTTGTTTAGAATGTTCTAATAGAAAGCAACTCTCAAAGAGCATGAGAAATGTGTTATGGAAAGCATTGTATTTTACATCTATATTATCGGCACTATAAACATCATGCCACTCTTGTTCCTTGAAAAGTTTTGAAAAACTCTCTATTGCTGTTGGATTAACTTTCCTACATAGTTTGTAATTAAATACAACATTGGTTTGAGTACAAAAGCCTTTTAGCGTTACAATTTGTGCATCATGGTCTGAAAGGCCATTCACCCTTTTACTAACAGAATGCCCATCTAGTAATGAAGAATGAATAAAAAATTGTCTATGACTGTGGTACTGTTCCCCTGCACTCTAGTTGGAAAAAACACAGTTTGCATCAGATCATATGAATTTAGGAGATATTCCAACATCCTTTTTCTTGTACAATCATGTACAAAATTAACATTGAAGTCACCACATAGAACTACTTTCTGGTACTTCCTACAAAGCGAGTGAAGAACCCTCTCTAGCTTAAGCAAAAATGCTCTGAAGTCAGAGTTAGGGGACCTATAAACAACAGCAATTAGAAGTTTAGTTTCACTAAATTCAACTAATGCTGCACAACTTTTAAATATCTGTTCAGTGCAGTGCAGTGTCGTGATACATCTATGGACTCAAATGAAATACTGTTGCCGGCCGCGGTGGTCTAGCGGTTCTAGGCGCTCAGTCAGGAACCACGCGACTGCTATGGTCGCAGGTTCGAATCCTGCCTCGGGCATGGATGTGTGTGATGTCCTTAGGTTAGTTAGGTTTAAGTAGTTCTAAGTTCTAGGGGACTGATGACCACAGCAGTTGAGTCCCATAGTGCTCAGAGCCATTTTTTTGAAATACTGTTTTTTACATACAGAGCCACTCCCCCACCCCGCAAGGAACTCCTTGAGAAACATCCAGCTAATCTGTAGCCTGGTATAGGAAGCCTCTGAATTATCAAATTATTTAAGTGGTGTTCTGATATACCAATAATTTCAGAGTTAACATCTATTAGCAGTTCACTAACTGTATCTCTAATACTTCTTATATTTTGATGAAATATGCTAATTCCTTCTCTACTTGGAAACATTGCATCGACCACATCCACCACCACCACCACCACTACCACTACCACTCACTACACTGTCACCTATAAGCATAGCCAGCCTCCCCGTCCCATACCTATTGAGGTGCAGGCCATGCCTAGTGAAACCCCATCTACTGATAGACCCAACTGGCACCACTGAGATGTGATCCATGCCCTCGGCCATCAGTGCCATCCCCAGCCCCACATTAACGCACCCAACAGCCGCATTAAGGTGAGGCCGATCATGACGCTGAAACAGTTGCACGAAATGCACATTAGTGCCACCAGTTTGAGTAGCTATCTTAACCAAGTCACCACTGACATCATATTCCCTGTCCCTATTGAGACTGTTCCCTGCTCCACCCACTATCACTACCTGATCCTCTTTCGTAAAATTCTTACATAATTCCCCTATGCTTTCAGTCACCTGTGCCAACCCTGCACTAGGCTTCACAATGGTGGTGACCTGGTACTCACTCCCCAACACTTCCTGCAACTGCTGGCTGACACCCCTACCGTGGGAATTACCTAGCAGCAGAACCTTCTTTCTACTAGACTTTGCAACTAACCTAGGCCTCCTAATTGCTGAGGACTGCTGCAAGACACCTCCATCTATGGCTACACGGGGCTCCTCTCCACTAAACTCTGACAGTTGGTTGTATCTATTGCATGTATGCAAAGTAAAACTGTCTGAATACCTCCTCTTGCTAGCTACCTTCTTGCCAACTGCCAGTTCCCATTCCCACCACTCTTCACCATCCTCAACCTATCTAGTTCCTCCTTTTTGCATTGTAACTGCACCTGAAGGGCACAAATCTTACACTCCTGCTCCTCTATTAACTTGTTTCTACTACAGATTCTACATTCCCAGGAGAGGATCTCCCTAAAATGACCACTGGATTCCCCACTGCATTCCCCCCAATGAAAATACTTTGAACAAATCCCACACCGTAATCCACTACTCACAAACCTACAACAGAGCCCACACTTTTCACTCACGTTAAAATTTTACGGTTACTGAAAAAAAAAAAAAAACTATAAGTCTACGTTACCAAAGTTCAGTTACACCAGTAGAACTATTTAAGAACTAACAATGATGGTCTCGAAATTTGCTGCCTACTAAGAAAGCAGCTACTTGAATTAATACTACTACAACACAGCCGATACCAATACCAGCAAAACTTCACAAAATTATTAGCTAAAACCAAAATTTAAATGACCACTATAACACTAAGCAAAGTTAAAACACTAAATGAAAATTTTACTGAAATATTTCACTAGGAAGTATAATAAATGTCAGTTGAAAACTAAAGCATGAAATTTACTAAACGACTTCAACACACTGAAAACTCTATAAAACACAGCGAGTGAACGATTACAAAAGTTTATTAAGTCATTATTTCGCCACAAATGGCACGCAACACCGCTGAAATCTATTAAATTTAATAACTGTATTACAGAGCACAAATAAGTTTGTCAGTACTTAGCTTATAACCGCTACAGTTGCAGTGCATGCCGCAAAATGTAAACACACTACTGAGGTGCGAGGCTTAGATGAATGACGAAAGCAGACTCACAAATAATAGACCACTCGAGTCAATAACACAGGAAGAAAGACTGAGATTAATGAAAATCCACTAATAAGTTACTTTTACGGCAAATATTAAAACAAATAAACTTTAAAATAAGTAAATGAAGCCTAAAATTTATAAAATACTAAAGAGCTATTTCAACAGCAGTGCAGCACACGTGACGTCACACCAAAGACCTGGTACTGATTCATCCAACATCCATACATAATATAGGCACAAACCAAGACTAACCAGCCAGCCTCTACAGACAGATTTTACATTTGTTAGTGAAGAGAACACGACACCGTTAGTCCAGGTTCCATCATTCTAATTGTTCCCTTGCCCACCATCTTTATACAGCATGGTTCTGGGTGTTTGTACTATTCTTCATAATGGACGCCTAGGGGCCAAACTGGCTCTGTGAAGGTAGTTACGTACAGTTTCTTTTAACAGCCCTTCCACCTTTTATTTATTTATTTATTTATTTATTTATTTATTTATTTATTTACTTGCTCACTTAATTACTTACTTACTTATTTGGGGTGGGGGGGGGGGGGGAGAGGGAGGAGGGAGTATATGAGCCATAATTTGTAGATGGCTTTCATCAGCTGATGGTGTTGTCTACTGGCTACCACTAACAGGCAGATCATCAATCTTTTCTATGTCTACATACATACTCGGCAATAGTGACTGGCAGAAGGTACCTTGTACCACTACTGGACATTTCCTTTCCTCTTTCACTTGTATATAGAGCAAGGGAAGAACAACTGCCTATATTCCTCTGTACAACCCTAATTTCTTTTACCTTAGCTTTGTGGTCATTATGCAAACCATACATTTCTGGCAGGAGAATCATTCTGCAGTCAGCCTCAAATGACAGTTACCTTCCCTACTACTATCCTTCAATGCTTCTTCCATTTCATATTGCTTTGCCATGTTCTGCCTAGATATTTAATTGATGAGACTGTGTTAAGAAGCACAATACTAATACTGTACATGTACATTAAGGGATTGTTTTTCCTACCCATCTGAATTAACTTTAATTTTTCTACATTTAGATGTAGCTGCTATTCACTACACCAACTAGAAATTTTGTGTAAGTCATCTTGTATCTTCTTACAGTCACTCAATGGTGACACCTTCCTGTACACCACAGTACCATCAACAAACATCCACAGATTGCTGCTCACCCTGTCTGTCAGATCATTTATGTATATAGAGAATAATAGTGATTCTATCACACATTCCTGAGGCACTCCAGTTCAGAGGCTTGTCTCTGATGACACTTGCCATCAAGGGAAATGTACTGGGTTTTATTTAAGAAGTCTTTGATCCACTGATGTATCTGGCAACTTATTCTGTATGCTTGTACATTTGTACAAGTGGGGTACTGTGTCCAGTGCTTTTTGGAAATCTGGGAATATGGAATCTACTTGTTGCTCTTTATCCACAGTTTATAGGATACCATGTGAGGAAAGGGGGTTGGGTTGTTTGGGGAAGGAGACCAGACAGCGAGGTCATCGGTCTCATTGGATTAGGGAAGGATGGGGAAGAAACTATGCAAGTCATGAAGATAGCACACAACATTATTTGAGCATTTTATTTTTGTATGGTGAATCATTTGTGAATGAGGACCTTGGTGTTCATGAATTCTGATCTCTGGAACCTACATATTTACCGGGTGTACAAAGTGGGCAGGCAGAACCTATGGAAAATAGATATTTCAAGGCAAATTTTTATTCATCATTTGAAGTAATTAAGTTTTTCTTGAGAGCTGTGACTGGACCTAGGCTACCCTGGCTCTGGTTGCCAGCACCAACTTGCAAGACTAAAAGACTCCTGAAAGAAAGGATAATGTGGAAACATCACATAGCCTGGGGCATGTTTGCAGAAGAAGAATTTCATCACAGCTGTTATGGTATCCACAACTGAAGTTTTTCTTGTACATAGTCACTTTCATATGTTCACATTAATGAAACCATACAATGCATATGATGATTTACTACCACTAAAATTTTGCAACTGTAAGCTGTATGCAGACAAATATTAGTACCATAAATAATAGAGTTCAGAAATATTTAAGTGAATGTAAATGTATTTTACATCTACATCTAAACTTCACATACCACAGTGAGGTGCATTGTACCAATTATTAGGTTTTCTTCCTGTTCCATTCATGTGTGGAGCATGGGAAGAATGAATGTTTGAATGCATCTGTCTACATCTACATCTACATCTACATGACTACTCTGCAATTCACATTTAAGTGCTTGGCAGAGGGTTCATCGAACCACAATCATACTATCTCTCTACTATTCCACTCCCGAACAGCGAGCGGGAAAAACGAACACCTAAACCTTTCTGTTCGAGCTCTGATTTCTCTTATTTTATTTTGATGATCATTCCTACCTATGTAGGTTGGGCTCAACAAAATATTTTCGCATTCGGAAGGGAAAGTTGGTGACTGAAATTTCGTAAAAAGGTCTCGCCGCGACGAAAAACGTCTATGCTGTAATGACTTCCATCCCAACTCGTGTATCATATCTGCCACACTCTCTCCCCTATAACGCGATAATACCAAACGAGCTGCCCTTTTTTGCACCCTTTCGATGTCCTCCGTCAATCCCACCTGGTAAGGATCCCACAGCGCGCAGCAATATTCTAACAGAGGACGAACGAGTGTAGTGTAAGCTGTCTCTTTAGTGGACTTGTTGCATCTTCTAAGTGTCCTGCCAATGAAACGCAACCTTTGGCTCGCCTTCCCGACAATATTATCTATGTGGTCCTTCCAACTGAAGTTGTTCGTAATTTTAACACCCAGGTACTTAGTTGAATTGACAGCCTTGAGAATTGTACTATTTATCGAGTAATCGAATTCCAATGGATTTCTTTTGGAACTCATGTGGATCATCTCACACTTTTCGTTATTTAGCGTCAACTGCCACCTGACACACCATACAGCAATCTTTTCTAAATCGCTTTGCAGCTGATACTGGTCTTCAGATGACCTTACTAGACGGTAAATTACAGCATCATCTGCGAACAGTCTAAGAGAACTGCTCAGATTGTCACCCAGGTCATTTATTTAGATCAGGAACAGTAGAGGTCCCAGGACGCTTCCCTGGGGAACACCTGATATCACTTCAGTTTTACTCGATGATTTGCCGTCTATTACTACGAACTGCGACCTTCCTGACTGGAAATCACGAATCCAGTCGCACAACTGAGACAATACCCCATAGCTCCACAGCTTGATTAGAAGTCGCTTGTGAGGAACGGTGTCAAAAGCTTTCCAGAAATCTAGAAATACAGAATCAACTTGAGATCCCCTGTCGATAGCGGCCATTACTTTCTGCGAATAAAGAGCTAGCTGCATTGCACAAGACCGATGTTTTCTGAAGCCATGCTGATTATGTGTCAATAGATCGTTCCCTTCGAGGTGATTCATAATGTTTGAATACAGTATATGCTCCAAAACCCTACTGCAAACCGACCTCAATGATATAGGTCTGTAGTTAAATGGATTACTCCTACTACCCTTCTTGAACACTGGTGCGACCTGCACAATTTTCCAATCTGTAGGTACAGATCTATCGGTGAGCGAGCGGTTGTATATGAGTGCTAAGTAGGGAGCTATAGTATCAGCGTAATCTGAAAGGAACCTAATCGGTATACAATCTGGACCTGAAGACTTGCCCGTATCAAGCGATTTGACTTGCTTCGCAACCCCTAAGGTATCTACTTCTAAGAAACTTATGCTAGCAGATGTTCGTGTTTCAAATTCTGGAATATTCCATTCGTCTTCCCTGGTGAAGGAATTTCGGAAAACTGCGTTCAATAACTCCGCTTTAGCGGCACAGTCGTCGATAACAGTACCATTGGCACTGCGCAGCGAAGGTATTGACTGCGTCTTGCCGCTTGTGTACTTTACATACGACCAGAATTTCTTCAGATTTTCTACCAAATTTCGAGACAATGTTTCGTTGTGGAACCAATTAAAGGCATCTCGCATCGAAGTACGTGCCAAATTTCGCGTGTCTGTAACTTTTAGCCCATCTTCGGGATTTCGCGTTCTTCTGAACTTCGCATGCTTTTTCCGTTGCCTCTGCAACAGCGTTCGGACCTTTTTTGTGTACCATGGGGGATCCGTTCCATCTCTTACCAGTTTATGAGTTATGAATATCTCAATTGCTGTTGCTACTATATCTTTGAATTTGAGCCACATCTCGTCTACATTCGCATAGTCAGTTCGGAAGGAATGGAAATTGTCTTTTAGGAAGGCTTCTAGTGGCACTTTATCTGTTTTTTTAAATAAAATTATTTTGCGTTTGTTTCTGATGGATCTGGAAGAAATGGTATTGAGCCTAGCTACAATGACCTTGTGATCACTAATCCCTGTATCAGTCATGATGCTCTCTATCAGCTCTGGATTGTTTGTGGCCAAGAGGTCAAGTGTGTTTTTGCAACCATTTACAATTCGCGTGGGTTCGTGGACTAACTGCTCGAAATAATTTTCGGAGAATGCATTTAGGACAATCTCGGAAGACGTTTTCTGCCTACCACCGGTTTTGAACAAGTATTTTTGCCAACATACCAAGGGTAGGTGTATTCTAATCTTATTCTCATGTTCACTGCCTGAGTTATATCCCTAGAGAAATCATTTAAAGCCAGTTCTTGGCACTTTGTTAATAGACTTTCTCTGGACAGTTTGTCTGTCTTAAAGAGTCTGCCATTTCAGTTCATTCAGTATCTCTGTGACACTCTCTCATGGATCAGACAAATCTGTGACCATCCGTGCTGTCCTTCTCTATATATGTTCAGTATCCCCTGTTAGTCCTATCAGGTATGCATCCCACACACTTCAGCAATACTCTAGGATGGGTCGCACAATTGATTTTTAAGCACTCTCTTTAGTAGACTGATTGCACTTCCTCAGTATTCTACCAGTAAACTTAAGTCTACCACCTGCTTTACACATGACTGAAACTATATGATCATTCAATTTAATATCCCTACGAAGTGATACACCAGGTAATTGTATTAGTCGTCCGATTCCCACTGTGACACATTGGAATTACGATCATAAGATACGATGTTTTTTTTTTTTTTTCATTTTGTGAAGAGCACAGTTTTTCATGTCTGAACATTTAGAGCAAGTTGCCAATCTCTGCAACATGTTGAAATCTTAACAAGATCTGACTGAGTATTTATGCAGCTTCCCTCAGATGGTACTTCATTATCAATAACTGCATCATCTGCAAAAAAGCCTGATTTTATTATTGATACTGTCTGAAGGTCATTAACATACAACATGAACAACAATGGTCCCAACACACTTCCCTGGGGTCAACCCAAAGTTACTTCTACATCTGATGATGACTTTCCATCCAAGATAACATGCTGTGTCCTGCCTAATAAAAAGTCCTCAATCCAGTCACAAATTTAACTTGATACCCCATATGATTGTACTTTTGACAATAAGTATAGGTGTGGTACTGAGTCCATGCTTTCTGGAAATCAAGAAACACTGTGTCTACCTGGTTGCTTTGATCCAAAGCTTCCATTATGTCATGTGAGAAAAGTATGAGTTGAGCTTCATATGATAGATTTTTTTTTTTTTTAAACCATGCTGGTTATGACTGAGGAGGTCATTCTGTTCATGATAAATCATTATGTTTGAGCTCAGAATAGGTTCTAAGATTCTACAACAAATCAATGCCAAGGCTATCGGATGGTAGTGTTGTGGATCACTTCTACTACCCTTCTAGTATACAGGTGTGACCTGTGCCTTTTCCAAGAACTGGGCGCAGAGTTTTGTTAGAGGGTCTATGATAGACTATAGTGAGAAGAGGGGTTAACTCAGCTGCAAATTCAATGTAGAATTTGACAGGGATTCCATTGGGGCCTGGAACTTTGTTTGATTATAACAATTTCAGCTGTTTTTTCAACACCACTGACACTAATACTGTACTTATTTCATTCATCTTCTCAGTGGTGCAAGGATTAAATTGGGGCATTTGTCTTGGGTTTTCCTTTGTAAAGGAACATTCGTAAATGAAATTCAGCATTTCAGATTTTGCTTTGCTACCCACAATTTTATTTCATGTCTCATTCACAAGGGACTGGACATCATGGACATCAACTTTGGTGTCACTAGCAGCCTTTACATGTGACCAGAATTTCTTTGGATTTTGTGAAATGTCATTTGACAATATTCTCTTTTAGTAGTAATTGAAGGCATCACATATTGCTCTCTTGACAGCCAAACACGTTTCATTCAGCATCTCTCTATCTATAGCCTTGCACTTTGTTTTGCACCTATTATACAGTAATCTCTCTCTCTTTAGAAGTTTCTTTACAGTGACTGTATGCCATGGAGGTTCCCTCCCATTATGAACTGTTCTACTGGGTACATATCTATCCAGTGCATGGTAAACTATTCTTTTAAACCTGAGTCAGAGTTCCTCTACATGCTCCTGACCTATCCTGAAAGTTTCAAGTTCCTCATTCACATAAGACATTACTGGTTTTTTGTCTAGTTTACTCAACATATACATCTTTCTGCTTGCTTTAAATGTCTTTTGTACTTTGGTAATCATTGTGGCCACCAATGCATCATGGTATTTAGTAAAGTTGCACAGGATGGATTCTCACGCACACTACTAACAAAATTGTAATTTTCTCAACTAGTTGTTGGCTGATTCAAGCCTGCAACAAAGACTACAGTATGGCTGGGGAACTTACGTACAAGTCAATTGTGGTTTCCTCAGAAGCTTTTGGTTACATCAGGAGATGAGTCTAGTGGGTGATAGAAGGATCCATTTATCATTTTATGCCCATCCCTCACTTAATTTTAATTATTTACTGTTTTAATTTGTTCTCAATATATTTCCATGAAGTTGCTTTATATCATTTGACAGCTTTATATATAGTTTGCAACAGCAGGTGGACTGTAATCTGTAGTTCTTTTATTATTAAGCATCATATAATGATGAATATGTCCATTTTACTATTTTATACATTCTCTTTTATGAACATAACTATTTTAAGAATGTATGTACTGCACAGTTAGTAAATTATAATTAGTTAGATAATCTGCACAGGATTATTGTATTGGCTGTTGTTACAACTGCTTACTTATCAAGTCTGGAGATATTCATCTAGAATGCAGGTGCTCCACTCCAAATCTTGACCCAATATTGTAGATGTGAACAGATTAATCCAGAGTAGATTTGTTTTAAAACAGGAGGAATTGTTATGGTTGTGGGATATTTAAATATGTAAATGCTGCAGCTGATATTTTTACAAATGTAGGTGATATCTCTTTTTTTTACCTAAGGTGCTCATGTACAACAGTGTCTAGAAATTGATGCTTATCTGATTTTTCACCTTTTATTGGTATTTTTTCCCACTTGAGGTATGTTATACTTTTTCTTATTTTTATTATGATGTGAATTAATCAAAGATTTTCTGCAATCGGACATTAAAGTTCTCACTGTTGTTTTGGATGTCTGACTTTGCAGTCCACCTCTAATTAATAAATGGCATTAGATTAGTAACACTGAGTTTTGGGGTTATGTTAAATTATTAATATATACAAATTAATATATACAAGAAAAAGAAAATGGCCTAAGAATTCGTCCTTGCAGGATGCCCCAACTAACAATTTTGTATGACGATTCCACTGCCATTCATATTTGTGATATAGTTTGGCACAATGTCTTATATTACAGATTATAATTTAGAAAGCTATTGCTACTCCTTTCACATCACACGTTTATAATTTGCAAAAATAGTACTGAATGATTTACAGACTCAAGGGTCATAGACAACTATAGAAACTTTCTGGTGACTTTGTTTCATGTATCCCATCTATTGATGTCACTGCCAAAATATAAAGCAGTCACTTGTTAAAGTAAAAGCACATTTTAAATTTACTTCTAAATTTGGAATTCTGTTTCCTGGATGAATTGAGACCATTTTAATTTTCTGTTTTTCTCTTTGGTGTATACCCACTCATCAAATTGAGCTGCTCTAAGTAGATGAATTTGCTGTCTGGTTCAATAAAGAGGGTGTTAATCTCTCTAACCCCGTTATCAAACCAATTAATATTAATAAGGCTAAAATTATGTGTAATTTTAAGCTCTGTCCTTACTCTCCCGTGTTTATTCATTTTTCAGTCAAAGCAAATATAATTGTAATCTATAAATCAAACATTGCTCAGATAAGATTCATTTATGTGTACTCCTTAATCTCAGTTAAGTGACATAAGAACCTGCAGGTCTAAAGATAATGATTTTAATGAACTGTAAGCACTTTGCCAGGCTTCCATATAGCAGTTCTGAAGATTCCTTTCTCTCAGTCATCATATTTTTGTACATGTATCATAATCAATTGATATGCATAGATCTTATTCTTTGTTTCTAAACTGTCTACAAGACATATTTTCATGAAATTGTGTGAAAAACCATCTCAACATTTATAAGTCACTGGACAAAATGGTAATTCATACCCATTGTTTTTTTCTATGACGTACTTTTATATTTTAAGTTGTGCTCTGTGCTGTGGCCACTTTCAAACCAAATGATCCCTGAACTAGTTATCATCTAATATTGTTACATATGATTAGTCTATTTTCAGTAGAAAAAATTTTGATGTCAAAAATATTTCTCAATTGTCAATATTAATATAAACAAGCTCTGTTTGCTTGCTCTTTATTTAAACTACTGCAGCCTCATCTCAAGTACTGTATTACTGTTTTATATGGACATTCTACGAATAGTTCTCTGCATTTCACTTTCACTACAGCTCACCATGTTATTACTGTCTTTCTCCTTCATTCTGCATTTAATAAATGTCTTTATTTATTTCTACTTGCAAAATTGTGGTACATGTTTCATTCACACATTGTACTAGTTGTGGTGTTTGCTTTGCTGGATTAGCTGTATAAAACTGAAAGATATCTTTGAAGACACTTAGTGTTGTTTCCTTTTTAACATGATGATAGAAAAATTGTAGTGGAATATAAACCCAGAAACAAATATGAACCATGACAAACTTAGGAGTCAGTGGTTGTCTCCTCTCACCTCTTTGTCATTTCTCGCATTCAAGTCTATGATTACTTCATTTTATAGATTCTTCTACATCTTGCTTATTTTATTTGCTATGCTATCTCTTCTATGTTTATATCCTTCAACTGAGCACAGGTAGAAATGAATTAAAGTAAAAAACTAGGAAAGTTGCATTGCAGTTATTTGAAACTTACAGAAAGTGAAATCAGTGGGTTGAACTAAAGCTGTAGTTATAAAAATAAATTAAATAAGCTTTCCTAGAGCTAGAAGAATAACACATACCAAGAAATGTGCTGTAGAGAAATACAGATGCCAACAGCATACTACAGCTGAACTTTGTCAAATGCTCTCCATCTAATGAAACTATGTATGAAACACAGTGAATGATAATCCTAAAATGTGTGAAATTGTTTGAAATGAACACAGCAGACACATTTCAGATGCATTTATATAATAAAAGGAATAAGCTTATTACAACAGATTTTGAAGAGGAGTAATTTCATTCTGATAAAATCATTAAGCAGCACATGATAAATAGAGCACTAATAGATGGGAACAAACTGTTCTATCAGCATTACAGATTTAGTTATCTTACTGCATAAACACAGTGTTATCATAAAGTATTTTTATCATGAAATATTGTTGAAGGCACAATAAGAAAATAAGAGACTTATTTACAGAAAAGTCATGAATTTAAACTAACAGCTAAAACTTAATGTTAAAATTGTAATGAGCTCTATTTTTTGCTTAGTATTTCATTCTTTTAAACATCAGGGACTCTATTGCATCTGAGATGGTTTTTCAGAGATGCTGGAGGTCATGATGCCTATCGATTGGCTTTGCAGACTCGAGAGCAGCACATCCGTCGAGATAAGGCAACTAGTAACATTTGTACAGCTCAGGCTCTGCTGGCCAATATGGCTGCAATGTATGCTGTGTACCATGGACCAGAAGGGCTTCGCAAGATCGGTCAACGTGTCCATACATCTGCTCTTATTCTAGCAGCAGGTACACCATCAGATGCTCATGACTGTAGTTATAGCTTATAAGAATGCATTTTACAGATAAGAAGGAATAGCAACTTTGGATACCTGTGGTATTAAAGTAGTGCAATAGAAAATGTAAAACACAGAGCTCTGTTAAAGAACTATAGCTTAAACTGAAATATTTAATTGGCCTAAAATATTACTGTTATAAAAACAGTCGGTGAATGAGTAGAAATTCTAGTAGTGAAGAAAATGTGTATGCTACAAAATGTAATAGGCACCAAGAGTCTGGTAATTCATTTCCAGTTTTAGACAGTAGGTTAAATAATGTTGAAGTTGTAGGCTTAATATGTACTTTCCTCAAAGTGATAAATTCTTTCCAGTTTTTTGTTTCATTCTGTTTTGTACAAATTGTCATGGGTATTCATATGGATATCATATTACCAAGGAAGATACACAGTAAGAAAGACATTATACATCTTCTATGTAGAAACATCTCCTATTCTTGTGACATGCACCAGAGTAAATGAACTGCTTTCAATTGTTCATTTTATGCTGCCATATCATCTTTATGAGCAATACTGTGGCATAATTCTGTTTATAAATAACATTCTTTTCTACAGTCTCACAGAGTGTGAAAATTTTCAGAACTGAATTTGAATTTTAAGATGATGGATGTTACAAGAAAGTGATATCCATTTTGATATCCATTGTATAGGAGAAACCAAATCAAGAAAAACTAGAAACAGTTTTTCATCTTAACAAAAGTACATATCAAGTATACAAGTGCAATACAATTTTACCCAATGATTAAAACAAGAAATGGATAAACAGAAAATGGATTACCAGATGTTGTTGTAGGTGAGCAACTAAAAATTTGTTGGCAAGACAGAATTTATACTATTTACATTTGCACATAGTAGAAATTTTGGAATTAACCTTGTAGATGGCTAAGTATGTGTCCAAAGCATTATCATTGTGAATAGACACCACACACATAAATAACTTATTTCAAATGAACTCTGCAGGTGAGTCCATATCAGAGTCATGGGAGTTCACAAAATCGTGAGCAGTCCAAAAACAAATCCCAGTTAATAATGAGGCATAAGTGGCCACAACTATAGGCAAGAGGAGTAATCTATGCACTGTCATGCAGAACAGAGCTGTGGAAATAGTGTAGTGATGTGGCAGCCATGGACCTCAGCAGCCCATGTGATCTGTTGCAGTTAGCTATCAATTATGGGTTTGTCAATGGCAGCAGCACTAGTTTCCAAGTCAGATGCTAAATATACTGGGTGGAGCACCATCACTGGGTCCAGAGGATGGAGCATAACTACGTCCTCCCAAATATGTCACATGGAGTTAGAAACAGTATAATGGATGCTTGTCATTGGGAGCACCAGTGTTTGGTGGGTCATGGAGTTCACCAGAGAAATAGCTGGCAGGTCAGAGAGAAGGCCAGTATTCACTCTGTCTGCTTGCTGGGAATCACATCTGAAATGTGAAGGAGGCTTTGCCAGCAATGACTGAGCACACTCAGTGCATCTACCTGCAAATCATCGCTCATGTCAGCAGGGATGTTGCCTGCAACCTGGTTTCAGAGACTATCTTTGGTCCCTACTGGTATGTGGCTGTTTTGGTTTGGAGTCAAGTGAAATGCTTAAAACAGAGAGTCAGAGAATTACATGACAATGTTTGATGCAGGGGTGGGGTGGGGGACTGGTGTACTGAAGTCTGCTTGAGGCAGTCAATGAGTTCATTGAGCAGAACTGCTGATAGCTCCTTCACAAAGTCTGCTTTCCTCTGTGTGGCTTGTCTACCCTTTCCCATTCTGCAGTTGCAGAACAAGATGAATTTTGCTCATGTTGTAAAAATAACACCCACAAACTGTCACAATTTTGCTATCGCTAGCAGCATGAGCATGCCTTCTCAACTTTCCTTCAGTACAAGCAGTGGAGAATGTAATGACAGTGATATGCTTATTTCAGTTGCTGAGGTTGAGCTGGTTCAGCTGTGGGTAAGGGACATAATATCTAGGCAGCAACATGCAGAGCAGAGCCAATCTGGTAGTGCACTGCCAGTGCTATGTAGATATGGGTCAAGGACATCATCCACCATGGTTTGGTATTGGTGTGAGGTTTATTGATTTCTGCCCAGCCAATCCACTAGATAATTGCTTGATATGTTGTCAACATTGAGTCCAGAGATACAGCAGTTGTCTCTGGCAAATAACAATTTATTAAGTGGATTTGTAACATGCACAAGACATAACAAACTTCCACAAATATGGAAAAATAACAGAGGTCAGTGAGTGGAAGGAAGTAATAACATCTATGTCAACTGCATGCAGTAACTTACATGTGCCAGCTGAATAACCCAGCTGGAACTGGTTCCTTATGTGAATTTTGCATCCTTAGTTGGTTCTTTGCTCCATTCATCATTTGGAGAGCACTAGTCTGTATGACTTTGTCTTGTATTATGTAACAAGTAATGATATCTTTGTTTTACTGTGTAAATAAATGGAAGAGGCAGACCACCACAAGAATAACTCAGTTTGATGAAGTGGTGACTGAGTCTTCAGCTAACAAACTTTTTAGTGTGCAAATTCTGGGCCATTTTAAATACCTGATGTTTATTAGGTTCAAAAAAAGTACGTGGTGATATGGTATGAAGTTCCTTTGCTTCTCTAAGATACAAATGGTGTCTACAGTTAAATGAATGAATTCCCAGCATTTACTAAGGGATGCTAGCCATTACTAACAATTAATGTTAAAAGGCCTTAGAGCTCAGTTCATTTTAACATATTTTGGTTAGTATCATAGCAAGTGAAAGCAACAAAAACCAAAATGCTTTCTATTAAATTGTAAGAGCCATGTAACTGATAAAAATTTTTTAAAAAATTTTCTAATTAAAATTGGCAATCTTCTGTGAACCAAGCTCACTCAAAATTTAAGATCATTGTGGAGTAAATTTCTATAATTTCCAATAAAAAATAGAAAAACATGATTAGGTAAATAGTTATTAAATGAAAATTGATGACTAACAAAGACTGATAGAATTAAACAAAGAAAAATAAAGAAAAAACATGAAGGCAGTTATGAATTACAGAAGACTGTTGATTTTGTATCCCCCTTTAGCACAGTAGTAATTTCAGAGTACATTACAGCAAATTTGCTATGCCTCCCAGTGCACTCCTATTCTTAAAACTCCTTAAGGTCCCAAGGTCCCTCATCCCCACCCCCATGAACCATGGACCTTGCCGCTGGTGGGGAGGATTGTGTGCCTCAGTGACACAGATAGCCGTACCGTAGGTGCAACCACAGTGGAGGCGCATCTGTTGAGAGGCCAGACAAACATGTGGTTCATGAAGAGGGGCAGCAGCCTGTTCGGTAGTTACAAGGGCAACAGTCTGGATGATTGACTGATCTGACCTTGTAACACTAACCAAAATGGCCTTGCTGTGCTGGTATTGCGAACGGCTGAAAGCAAGGGGAAACTACAGCCGTAATTTTTCCTCAGGGCATGCAGCTTTACTGTATAGTTAAATGATGATGGTGTCCTCTTGGGTAAAATAATCCGGAGGTAAAATAGTCCCCCATTCAAATCTTTGGGCTGGGACTACTCAGGAGGATGTTGTTATCAGGAGAAAGAAAACTGGCGTTCTACGGATAAGAGCGTGGAATATCAGATATCTTAATCAGGCATGTAGGTTAGAAGGGGAAATGGATAGATTAAAGTTAGATATAGTGGGAATTAGTGAAGTTCGGTGGCATGAGGAACAAGACTTCTGGTCAGGTGAATACAAGGTTATAAATACAAAAACAAATAGGGGTAATGCAGGAGTAGGTTTAATAATGAATAAAAAATAGGAGTGCAGGTAAGCTACTACAAACAGCATAGTGAACACACTATTGTGGCCAACATAGACACGAGCCCATGCGTACCATAGTAGTAAAAGTTTATATGCCAACTAGCTCTGCAGATGACGAAGACATTGATGAAATGTATGGTGAGATAAAAGAAATTATTGAGATAGCAAAGGGAGACAAAAATATAGTAGTCATGGGCGACTGGAATTCAATTGTAGGAAAAGGAAGGGAAGGTAATGTAGTAGGTGAATATGGAATGGGGGTATAGAGTAAAAGAGGAAACTGCCTGGTAGACTTTTGCACAGAGCACAACTTAATCATAGCTAACACTTGGTGCAAGAACCATGAAAGAAGGTTGCATACATCGAAGAAGCCTGAAGATACTGGAAAATTAAAGGAGACCTTTGGAGAAAAGAGAACGAGTTGTATGAATATCAAGAGCTCAGATGGAAACCCAGTTCTAAGCAAAGAAGGGAAAGCAGAAAGGTGGAAGGAGTATATAGAGGGTCTATACAAGGGTGATGTACTCGAGGATAATATTATGGAAGGGGAAGAGAATGTAGATGAAAATGAAGTGGAGATATGATACTGCCTCAAGAGTTTGACAGAGCGCTGAAAGACCTAACTCAAAACAATGCCCTGGGAGTAGACAACATTCCATATATCTACTGAGAGCCTTGGGAGAGCAGGGCCTAACAAAACTCTACCATCTGGTGAGAAAGATGTATGAGACAGGTAAATACCCTCAGACGTCAAGAAGAATATAATAATTCCAATCCCAAAGAAAGAAGGTGTTGACAGATGTTAAAATTACCGAACTATCAGTTTAATAAGCCGCAGATGCAAAATACTAACACAAATTATTTACAGACTAATGGAAAACCTGGTAGAAGCCGACCTTGGGGAAGATCAGTTTGGATTCTGTAAAAATGTTGGAAAACTTGAGACAATACTGACTCAATGACTTATTTTAGAAGATAGATTAAGGAAAGGCAAACTTACGTTTCTTGCATTTTTAGACTTAGAGAAAGCTTTTGACAATGTTGACTGGAATACTCTCTTTCAAATTCTGAAGGTGGCAGGAGCACAATACAGGAAGCAAAAGGCTATTTACAATTTGTACAGAAACCAGAAGGCAGTTAGAAGAGTTGAGGGGCATGAAAGGAAAGCAGTGGTTGGGAAGGGAGTGAGACAGGTTTGTAGCCTATCCCCAATGTTATTCAATCTGTATACTGAGCAAGCAGTAAAGAAAACAAAATTCATAGTAGGAATTAAAAACCATGGAGAAGAAATAAAAACTTTGAGGTTCGCCGATGACATTGTAATTGAATGGACAGTGTCTTGAAAGGAGGACATAAGATGAACATTAACAAAAGCAAAATGAGGATAATGGAATGTAGTCGAATTAAGTTGGGTGATGCTGAGGGAATTACATTAGGTAATGAGACACTTAAAGTAGTGAAGAAGTTTTGCTATTTGAGGAGCAAAATAACTGATGATGGTCGAAGTACAGAAGATACAAAATGTAGACAGGTTGGCAAGGAAAGAATTTCTGAAGAAGAGAAATTTGTTAACATCGAGTATAGATTTAAGTGTCAGGAAGTCATTTCTGAAAGTATTTGTATGGAGTGTAGCCATGTATGGAAGTGAAACATGGAAGATAACTTGTTGAGACAAGAAGAAAATAGATGCTTTCGAAATGTGGTGCAACAGGAGAATGCTGAAGATTAGATGAATAGATCACATAACTAATGAGAAGGTACTGGATAGAATTGGGGAGAAGAGAAATTTGTGGCACAACTTGACTAGAAGAAGGGATCAGTTGGTAGGACACATTCTGAGGCATCAAGGGATCACCAATTTAGTACTGGAGGGCAGCGTGGCGGGTGAAAATTGTAGAGGGAGACAAAGAGTTGAATACACTAAACAGATTCAGAAGGATGTAGGTTGGAGTAGGTACTGGGAGATGAAGAAGCTTGCACAGGATAGAATAGCATGGAGAGCTGCATCAAACCAGTCTCAGGACTGAAGACATCAACAACAACAACAACAACAACAACAACAACAACAACAGTGTCCTTCTCAGTTTCCAGTCTTTTCAGGCACAATCTGGGAAAGTCTGGTGGTGCAAAAGACAGACCATCATCAGAAGAAGCATAAGTTAATTGTTCTAGTATGCATCCCATTTTATGTTTGAAGTGAGATATGTATCTGGAAGAGAGAAAGTTTCAATTAATTAGAGAAGCTACCCTTCCCCATTTTCTAAAGCAAGAAAGTCATGAAGAAATTTGCAGTCAGCTTCATTCGCCATTTCCTCTGTTATTGTAGATTGGGAGTTTACAAAACAGCAGAGCTTCAAATTTAACAGTTACAGAGTTATGTGTGTCCCTTCTGTATGTATCTGTTAGTGGTAGTGGGTTTCCTATGTATGTTTTCTTTAACAAAACACACAATCAGGATGCCAAATCCAAGTCAAAATCCAAATACTGAGGTAACATCTGTATTTGGATATCAGTGTAACATAAGGTTCAATGGGAAGATACAAATTGCTGACCCAGCCACTGTGCTAGATATGTATTTCCTGTAACAGACCAATATCCATCTGCATCTGGCAATTTTGCTATGACAATTAGTCACAGCCACTGTATGTGGAAATATCAGTTACACAGATGCCAATGCCACCATTGTTAGTTGGAATATTGATCAAGTGATGGTATATTAGAACAATAACAGATTATTGATATTGTACTTTTTTTGCTTAGGTACTGTTTATCATTGTGTAAGAGATTGTCAATGATTCATCACTAATTTAGACTCTTGAAATACAGTCAGTATTCAATTTGCAATACATAATGATATTGCTAGCCATGAGAGCTATTCACATGGTATATCTGTATCTGTCCACACAGGTATAAAGGAAAATGGGAACACAGTCCTCAATCCTATGTATTTTGACACAGTCAAGATAACACCTAGCATGGATTGTGCAGAAATATTGCACCGTGCACGCCAGAAGGAGATTAACCTCAGAGTATATGATGATGAAATGGTGAGTACTTTCATGTTCAACTTTTCTTTTTACTATGTTTTAATGCCATCTCTAATGGCCACATTGTCAATGTGACATTAAATTCTAATCACCCTTCCTCCTTTTATGTTTTAATGTAAATTTAGAGGGCAATCACTGATTGTAATTAGACCCGAAAAGTTAGCCAAGAGCGTTAATGCGCTGCTTCGTGGACTTGGGTAGGCACGCCAGCCTGGAATGGAATCTGCCTGGAGGATTTACGATGACAGTCAGTGTGCCGGCCAGCCTGGATGTGGTTTTTAGGTGGTTTTCTACACCCCCCTAGGTGAATACCGGGCTGGTCCCCATGTCCCATCTCAGTTACATGGCTCGCAGACATCTGAACACTTTCGCGTTATTCCATGGATTCCACTAGTCGCAGACAGTTGGGGTACACACCACACTGTGTGGCAGCAGGAAGGGCTTTCGGTGACCCCTTCGGTCACACCTGGCCAAATCCAGTTAACCATGCTGACCCTGCATACCTGTGGTGGGACAAAGGCACAAGCGAAAGAAAAATCACTGATTGTAATTAGAATTTATGATTCATTTTGCAATATAATAATGTACAATATCTGTATACTGCACATAAGTCATATAATTCATGTCCAAAAATAACTAAGAGCAGTGCATGTTGTCATGGGTTCATTCAGCTGACACTACAGAAAGCACTTTCAGCATCACAGAGAGATTTACCATTGAAATTTATGAAGAGTACATTCCAAAATGTGTTGGGCAATTAATTACTTATTCCTCCGTACATCTTGTGAAGTGACCATGATGGAAAAATCAAAGAAATTCAAGCACACAAAGAGGCTTACTGACAGGTGCTCTTCCCAAGCACCATCTGTGATTGGAACAAAGTGTAATGCAACGACATGGAGTTACTCTATTTGCTACCATTCTACTCCTTTAGATAACTAATTTTTCCCCTTTTAATTGTCAAACTAGTAGCAGACGTGTCAAAATTCATATAAAGGTAGTAAGGTACAGGTAAAGATCTGTATTCTGGCTCTAAACAGGCCAATCAGGCCTGACTGACCATCATGTCATCTTTTCCCATGGCATCATTGGATACAGTATGGAGGTGCATGTGGTCAGCACACCACTCTCCCAGTCATTGTCAGGTTTAGTAACCTTGTAACTGTTACTAATCTGTTGAGAAGCTCCTCAGTTAGCCTTTTGAGGCTGAGTACACCCCATACAATTTCTCCCACCAGGAAAAATCCCTCGCAATGCTGAGAATCGAACCCGGCTCCCCTACATGGCAAACAAGCGCGCTGACCACCCTGCTATGGAGGCGGACCTATCTCAGCAATACATCATTAAAATTCGTATTTCACTAGATTATTTGAGTGCTGCTAATTCCAATAGAATAGGCAGTTCTAAATAAAACATTTTGTTAAAGGTAAATTTGTAACTGAAATTTGTTTACATGCCATGAGGTCGTGAAAATGTGATGAACTAATAACTGTTCATTCATAAAAATGCATAGCTCTTTGGAGACCCTTAATTTCAATCTTACCAGTAAACTGTTCACTTTCTTCAAAAATTCAGTAACATTTATGGCCTACATAAAAAAACAGATCTTGATGGAGGTGGCCTGTAGATGGCTAACGTCCATAGGTGTTGTTTGACTGACTGTTACGTCTCAAGGAGGAGGCTTCCCATATGGACGGAAGTGTCCCCAATGATAACAGGTCAAGATGACAGGAGACGTGGGGGTCGAATCTGCTGGGGCCCCTTGCACCAATGTGCCCATTGCGGCAAGTCTGGTTGTTATAACAGGAGACATGGACGATGTGTCCACGTCTGTAGGAGAAGGAGGCAATTAGAGTTGCTCAGACAGATGATGGTCATCTGGTTCCTGCATGGGCACGTCTCCTGGTGGCGTCAGTTTTGTGCTGGCACTAATATGATGGTGAGAGTACTGCTTTGTGAGTAATGAGATATTCCAGTATCCTGAGTCTCAGGTAGAGCCAAAGCTGGTGTAGCAGCGTCTGGAACAGGCGTTGCTGGCACACTAGCCCAAAGCTGGTCTGAATGACGCACTGCAACACCCGTGTCCATCTGGATTTCATACAGGCATTGGCCACAGCTTCTTAAGATGTGCATTTTCGAGGACGATGGTTCTATCCCACGTTCGGCCATCCTGATTTAGGTTTTCTGTGATTTCCCTAGATCACTCCAGGCAAATGCTGGGATGGTTCTTTTGAAAGGGCACGGCCAACTTCCTTCCCCATCCTTCCCTAATCCGAGCTTGTGCTCCGTCTCTAATGACCTTGCTGTCGACGGGACGTTCAACACCAACCTCCTCCTCCTTCCTCCTTCCTCCTTCCTCCTTCCTCCTTCCTCCTTCCTCCTTCCTCCTTCCTCCTTCCTCCTTCCTCCTTCCTCCTTCCTCCTTCCTCCTCTTCCTCTTCCTCTTCCTCTTCCTCCTCTTCCTCTTCTTCCTCCTCTTCCTCTTCTTCCTCCTCTTCCTCTTCCTCCTCCTCCTCTTCCTCTTCCTCCTCCTCCTCTTCCTCTTCCTCCTCCTCCTCTTCCTCTTCCTCCTCCTCCTCTTCCTCTTCCTCCTCCTCCTCCTCTTCTTCCTCCTCCTCCTCCTCCTCCTCCTCCTCTGCGGCCAGGACTCCATTTTGGCCGCCTGCCATATCCCCTTACCCATACAAGGTCGTTGGCGGTGAACTGGCCAAGCGAAGGCACCTGCGGCCGTGAGGTGGAAGGCCGCAGAAGATGAAATAGCGTGCGGGGCTGTCGGCCATGTAAGAGCTCAGCCAGGCTGTGGTCGCCCATGGGGGTGAAACGGTAAGAAGCCAGAAATTGGAGAAGCGCATCATCAGCAGCATAAGAAGTCAGGAGTTTCCTCATCTGAACCTTAAATGTGCATACCAGTCGTTGAGCCTCACCGTTTGACTGTGGATGGAATGGAGGGGCTGTGACATGCATGACACCGTGACGGGCACAAAAATCTCCCATATCGGAAGAGGCAAATTGTGGACCATTATCAGTAACAAGAGTAGAGGGAAGGCCTTCCAAAGAGAAAATGCGAGCTAGAGCATTGGTGGTTGCCATGGTGGTAGGCGACGTGCAACGGACAATGAAAGTAAAGTTAGAGTATGCATCAATAACGAGAAGCCAATAAGTACCTAAAAAAGGTCCCGCGAAGTCAGCATGAATACGCTCCCAGGACTTATCAGGCGAAGGCCACGATGACAAAGATGACTTCGGGGTAGCGGTCTGTGATGCACAAGGGCCGTAGGCAGCGACCATGTGTGCGATTTCAGAGTCGATGCCTGGACAGTACACATGACGGCGCACCAGAGATTTTGTGCGAGAGAGACCCCAGTGCCCTTGGTGAAGGAGGCACAAGACCGAAGCATGCAAAGATGCAGGTACCACAAAATGCAGCAAAGCATTTTCGGTGGAAAGGAGGATAACACCATCCCTAGCCGTGAGGCGGTAACGCAAAGCTTACTAGTTCCACAATGGATCAGAAGTCTTACTGGATGGATGATCTGGCCAACCCTTCTGAATACAGTGTAAAACCTGGGAGAGGGTAGGGTCAGAACCCGTAGCAGCCACCAGCTGGTATCCAGTGATGGGGAACCCGTCCACAACCCGCTGCTCGGCAACATCCAGGTGGAAACACAAAAGTTCATCCCTATCGAATGCCAGATCAGGACCCATGGGAAGGCGAGACAGTGCATCAGCATTTGCATGTTGAGCCATCGGCTGGAAATGAGTCTCATAACTGAAATGAGACAAGTAAAGAGCCCAACACTGGAGGCGGTGTGCAGCCCTTGTCGGAAGGTGACGTTGATGGATGAAACAAGGAAACAAGTGGTTTGTGATCCATAACAAGTTGAAATTTGTATCCATAGAGAAAAACACCAAACTTAAGAAGAGTATAAATAATGGCCAAAGCTTCTTTTTCAATTTGAGAATACTTTTGTTGGGTTTCTGTGAGCATTTTGGAGGCATAAGCAATGGGTTGTTCAGAACTGTCAGAAAAATGGTGCACAAGGACTGCACCGACCCCGTATTGAGAGGCGTCCGTGGCAAGAACAAGATGTTGGCCAGGTCGATAAGTAGCCAGGCATGGGGCCTGTTTCAGCATAGTCTTCAATTTCTGGAAAGCCGCATCGCATGACGCGGAGCAGTGAAAAGCCACGTTTTTATGCAACAGGCGATGCAACGGCTGAGCCACTGAAGCAGCAGACTATAAAAACTTGTGATAGTGTGCTATTTTCCCCAAGAAGGCCTGCAGTTCCTTAACAGAAGTAGGGCGAGGAAGGGCATCGATCACAGCGACAGTTTGCTGAAGCGGACAAATACCATCCCGAGAATGTTGAAACCCCATTTTGATTTCTGAAGATAACACTTAAGACCGGCAGTCTGTAAGACATGAAAAAGTGTGCGGAGATTTTGAAGATGTTCGTCAGTGGCGGAGCCAGTGACAACAATGTCGTCCTGGTAATTTATTCATCCAGGGACAGTGAGCAATAATTGTTCCAAGAATCGCTGAAAGAGAGCAGGGGCGCTGGCAACCCCGAATGGCAATCGTTGGTATTGATAGAGCCCAAAAGGCGTGTTAAGGACCAGAAACTGCCAGGAAGCAGCATTGAGAAGAAGTTGATGATAAGCTTCTGACAGGTCAAGTTTAGAAAAATACTGGCCTCCAGCAAGATTAGTGAACAGTTCTTCAGGTCGAGCCATAGGGTAAGTGTCGATAAGGCATTGAGCATTTACAGTGGTTTTGAAATCGCCACACAGACTAATATCACCATTTGGCTTAGCAACAATGATGACAGGAGAGGACCACTCACTGAAAGTGACAGGAAGCAAGACCCCTGAAGCAGTGAGACGATCCAGCTCCCATTTGACCTGATCACAAAGGGCCACAGGAATGGGCCAAGCCCGAAAAAACATAGGCCGAGAAGTAGGTTTGAGCGTGATATGAGCTTCAAAGTCGTTTGCACGGCCTAACCCAGGAGAAAAAAGGGACGATAATGTCGTCAACAAGGAATCCAATTGAGCATAAGGAATAGCATCAGAGACGATATTGAAAGAGTCATCTATGGAGAACCCAAAAACACGAAAGGCATCGAAACCAAAAAAATTCTCCGCATTACTATGTAGTCCAGTCAAATAGTAGATATACCTTGCAAAAGGTGGGGTAGAAGAGTTTATTTTTTTAACTCGTTCATATGGTTGGAAAGATTAGAAAACAAAGTTTTGCCAACAAAATTTCGCTTGGGAAAACCTTCTGCAGTCAAAAAACTTGGAAAATTTCGGCCTTTTTTCAGTTTTTTCAAAATATGTTTTTTTGCTTCTATCGCTTTAATGTCCATTTTCTTTTTTAAAGAGCACAAAATTATCTATAAATTTGATTCTTGCCATTGTTTTCTACTCCCAATATCTAAGGTGCTACTGCTCCTCAAAAAAATACCAATTTTTCAAATTTTGGGCATAGTGGCTAGGTACCTTATTTTTGAACACTATTTTTTCAGTTTCTGTTTGTGTAGTATAAATACATTATACATCATGTTATATGTTGGAATTTACTACCTCACTTTCAGGTATTAAATTTATCTGTATGCAACATGAGGATTGCTGGGCACCCAACTATTGTGATTCTTACATCACTACCTGAAGTTCACTATGGGCCAACTCAGCCCTGGTATTTGTTAAACCATAAATATAAAAATAGATCATTAAGACACACACACACACACACACACACACACACACACACACACACACACACACACACACACACACACACACACACCCAGCCCCATTTCTCTGGAGGTTTCTAGTATCGCATCCAACTTTGGACTTGTTGGTAAGTCCACAACGAATTATGTTGTGCAGCATCTTGTGTAGGTGGCAACCGTGCAAGATTCAGTTTGCTTTTTGCGGCAGATTTGGTGAATAGCTGGTACCGCAAATGGTCTAGTGTGTGGGAACTGCTGACACCTCCACTGTACAATGCGACAGTAACCTGTTCTCCTGCTGTTATTATTTCTTCACAGGTAACATGTGGTTTATTGGAAGTGCAAAGCACTGAGGTTAGGTGTTCATTTTCACAACAATATTGCAGCACTTAATTTTTCCTTGACCAAAAGAAGCGGATGTTGTATCACATCCGCTAAAGGCGTGATTGAACAGAATATATTCACTGTCAAACTTGTAAGATGCAGTGGAAAACCACTTGTCTTCTGCATTTCCCCTTCCTGGCTTTAAGAAAAATAAGTTTTCAATGCCTTGCCCCAAACCGGTCATGAACACAAGCAGGTAAACATCTTCTCCTACAATGACAACACTTCCAAAATCTTTGGTTCTTGAAATGGCAGATGTTACAATCATAACGTGAGCATCTTCTTGTGCCTGGTGCACTTCAATGCTACACTCCAGAAATTCCTTTTTAAGAAGTGTGATCAAACGCATCTTGTTTTGTTCATTCTACAACAACTTGTCCTGTGGGACTTGGTTCACCATCTCTGATTCAACCACAACGTCAACCGAAGAATGTTTTTTGGACCTACGAATCCTCTCAGCACTATTTGTGCTACATTTGTCTCCCTCACATCGATACCCATCAAATACAGTAGCAAATTGAGATCCAAATTGACGTTGCAGGGAAGAAACATAGCTTTGGGCTATTGACTTGAAGCAAAAATTTAGAGTCCAAGTCACACTCTGTATAAGGTACCCTCCGTCAATGACAAAAAATTTACTCGGTCCATCTGACTTCACACCTTCCACTGGAACGAAGGCATTATAGAATGAAGATTTTGTTTCTTTTTGCATGCCTTTTTCTGAGAATAGGGACATTGGGTAAGGAGCAAGTTCATATTTCAGAAAGTCTTTTAACTCTTCTTCACTTTGTTTCATTAAACAAATCCTTTGGAAAAGAGTTAAGAATCAACAGGAGTAATTTTAGTGCTCCCAGCTTTTACAGAATTGAACGCGGAAAGGAGAGTCGCAACTTTATCTTTTCTACGGAACTTTACATCATGGAAATTGTCACCAACTATTCTTTTCATGCCTTTTTCCCCTCTTCGTGACACATATGACAATTAACATCCTCCGTACCGACAACACCACTGCTGATAGACATTATAAAATCACTTTCAGGGAAGGGAGGGTGCACTGAAAAACAATCATGCAGCTTACGCAAGTCTATGCCATCTCATTCAATGCGACAACTTCTTGCACCTACAATCTGTTCTGATGTTACTGCGCTCACTTCGCAATATGACTGAATTTCTTCACAAATGTTCTGCATGTGAATCATATCCAATGTCCATCTGGTTAATACACTATCCGTAATTCATCGGCCAAAAGTCAGTCCTCCAGAACTCTTCATGATTCTCATCAATGTTTGTTCTATAGTCATGTCAGAAGGAACCCCTGACCAATACTTTTCTGATCGCCGGATTGTAAAATGTCCTTTCGTTGTGAACTTCTCATATTCTGATAAATTCATTTTTTCCTCGAGTCTCAACATATCCTCTAAGTAGAGGTGGCCACTTTTTCTTATAAACATCAATCAACTGTAAAAAATGTACGGCACCTGCATGCAATTGTATTACATATTGTAACACAAATAAACTTCACGCAATCTGACGCGAATGTGTGTGTAGTTACTGAGTATGGTGCTGTTTGTCCTGGCCCTGTAGCAGAGTGAGATCATAAATTCCAATGAATAACATGATTAGTAATATGTTTATACTACACAAATAGAAACTGAAATAACAGTGTTCAAAAATTAGGTAATTTGCCACTTTGCTCGAAATTTGAAAAATTGGTATTTTTTGACGCACTGTAACGCCTTAGATACTGGGAGTAGAAAAAAATGGTAATAATCAAATTTGCAGAGAATTTTGTGCTCTTTAAAAAAGAAAATAGACATCAAAGCGATAGGAGCCAATGAAACTGAAATATTTTGAAAAAACTGAAAAAAGTCAGAAATTTTCGAAGTTTTTTTGACTGCAGAAAGTTTTCCCAAGAGAAATTTTGTTGGCAAAACTTGGTTTTCTAACCTTTCCAACAATATGAACGAGTTAAAAAAATAAAATCTTCTACCCTACCTTTTGCAAGGTACAGGCTTTTTTTCTGATAGTTTCACTGGACTATATGGTCGGCCACAGATATGGGAACAGTGCGAACAACAGATTTGTAAGATACCTCAGCATCAAATTGTCCCAAGAGAGAAATTTTCTGTTTATTGTAAGTCTGTAATTGCCTAGTGATAGGTGACAAGATTGGAGAACCCAACTGAAGATATGTCTGAGAATTGATGATAGTGGCAGCAGAACCGGTATCCACCTGCATGCGAACATCTCAACCAAGTATTTGGACAGTGAGGAATAACTTCCCTGAAAGGGAAGGAGTACAATTGACAGACAACACAGAAATAGAATCAGTGTCATGTTCATGAACATCATGTATACAGTCGGATTTGCAAACGGATGACACATGAGGCAGTGTAACTGATGGCGCACACAATACATGGACTTCATTCATCCAGTATTTGAGAATGAGAGCATTTCGCAACTTGCAAGAATCTTCACACACAATTTCAAATATTTGTGAAACTTTTCCTCACTGATGCGCCCCCCCCCCCCCCCCCCGCCCGCATACACACACACACACACACACACACACACACACACACACACACACACACACACAAAATGATAGGAAGAAGGTATATTGCTTATTACATTTTCACTGTTCAGACAATAAAACTTAAACATTATAAGATATGACATTGTAATTTGTTACTTCCTTATTACTAACTCTATTCACAACACATTTTGTGGACAGTGCCAGTATCTGCACATAACGTAAATGTACCCCATAGGTCCTGTGACTCAATACAGCCTAATGGCTATTTCTTGATAACTTTGATAGCAGATGAATGAAAGCTCATACACGTTTGGCAAGCTACATCAACTGTCTCTGCATGTCACCCAGTCTTTAGTGGCAATCAGCCATTTCACAACAGAGCTTTTGGTATTTGCCATCCAAAGAAAAGTTATTATTTTATGCAAGTGAGTTTTTTTGTGTCATTCATTCATTAAACTGTTTCTTCAAGTGTTACTTGCCATTTACTTCATGCATCTGTTCTGTTGTAAATCATTTAATCAGTTTTTCCAATACAATAATATTTGTGTACCTATGTGTGTGAAATGTTTTTCTTGTAAGTCGGATCCAATATGGCCTGGTAGGACATACTGAGTATACCCATTATTGATAGGAGGCCATCCTGAGTATACAGTCTACTTTTTATTTATTTTCTGTAGGTTTAACTTCAAGCCATTTTAAGAAACAGTCTCAGTGAAGCAAGGATGATCTAAAAAAAGCTGTAGAAGCCATCATCAAGGAAGAAGAGTCAGACTATAAAGCAGAAAAAGAATTTAGGATTCCATGAAGAACTCTACATTGGTGTGTCAAATTTGGATGCAAAGTCAAAACAAAGTTGGAGTGAAAGTTTACTTTGTCTGAAGAACAAAATCCTGAACTCTGTTGTTGAATAGTAAGTTTGGCAGAAGTGGGCTATCTAATAACAAATAAAATTTTAAGACTACATGTCTACAGATACTGTGAGAAAAGCAGTATTACTCATCTATTTCTGATATTACACAGGTTGCAAGCCACAAATGGTCAAGGAAAATTTTTAAAGGAAAACCCTTCAATTCCTATCAGAAAATCTCAATATTTTAATTCGAATAGAGCACAGAAGTTAAACAATATAGTTATTCAAGACCATTTTCAAAAAGTTAAAATTCTTTTTGAAGGGCCTGTTATTTTTGGAAATCCTGAAAGACTTTCTCCATAGATGAGAGAGAGTGCAGATTGAATTTAGCTAAAGAACCATAAGTGCCCACAAAGAAAGGCACATGCAGTAGACACATAATTGTCAATGAACATGGGGATAATGAAATGGTTGTCTCTTGTGCAACTGCAACAGGAGCAGTAGTTCCTTATTCAAAGGAGAATGCATGGAACCAGATTTTGCTGATGATCTACCTAAAGGATGTGTTTGCTGCTTGTTAGAAAAGTGATCAGTGAGTTTTGTTGAATGGTTACACTGTTCTGGTCATCATAAACCTGTTGGTCAGTGCTTACTGATTTTTTTATATACCTAAAAGCCACTTAGATATTCTAATAGTGGAAATCACAGGCCTGTATGATATAGTTTTATACTGTCTCCCTTCCAATACTATTCATGGACTGCAGCCGCTTGATAAAGAAGTATTTCATTCATTTCAAACAGCACTTGCACCAAGAAGTAATGATGTACTGGAAAAATCATTGTGAGAAAGCAATAACTAAGCAATGCTTTGGAACAATCTTTGTCAACGTTTGTGAAAAATCGATGACCATATCCAATATCACATCTTGGTTTATGGCTACTAGATTGTATCCATATGATCTTAATGCAATTCTGGACATTGCATTAGCACCTAATACAGCTTCTGGATCACAAAGTCCTGCAGCTTCAGAACCTCTGTCAACATCAACATCACAAAAATCAGGAGACACTTCATCTTCAGAGTCTGGGTTTTCAGGTGTTCCAAACATTAATTGGAATGGAACACACACATTGTGTGTGGAGAAGGATGATTCTGTTGAAAAGACTATATTGATAGAGATGGTGATGGAGCTGCTGGTATGAGTACATTTGCTGAGCTACTCCAACATCAAATGAAAAAAGTGCTCTAGCATCCAAGAAAAACTTGCTTTGAACAATAATGGTACCGTTGTGAAGAAATCAATCTTTCCAATGAAAGAGCGAACCAAAATTCCTAGAATACCCTAAATATAGCCAGATCCATCCAAGGAACCAGCCAAAAAGCCAGATTGGTAAACAAGGATGAATCTGGGTTTTTTAAAGTGTGCAAAGAAGATCCAGTAACAGATAATATGTATGTGTTTCATTTGTGGTCATTACATCCATGAGGAATTTGTCAGATTAAAGAAAGAAGAGGGGGTGTTTTAATTCGCAATCTTTGAGGGCAGTGATTAACAAAATGAAACAATATTTTTGTCAGTTCAGAGTCATAAATAACTCATGTAAGTGAATAATGAACCCTTCAGAAACCATGACATTTGCTGAATATGTCCTGGGAAACAATTTTGAGAGACTGAACCATAAAGGTTGCTTAAGTTTTTTCTCCTGTTTTTTACATCTGCATCAATTACAGTCCTTAAAATTAACTTCGTCAAATAACTGAATCAGCTTGTATCAGTTTGTGTTAATAAGTGGAAATCATACTGAAAATCAGATTTCATTACTTTCCAGTACTTGTAATTTGTTATTAAAAGAAGTTGTTATTAAAAGAAGTTGCCACGTTGGGAACACATTGTACTTACTATGCTCCAAACCAATCTTTTTTATACATTATTATGGCTAAACTAAACATTTTACTTGCTCCACATCATACTACTAAATGTCCAATTTGATGTACTTTAGATTGCAACCAACCATCATAATTTACTGCCACTCATAAGAGTATTAAAAAAAAAAAACTTTCTTAGGTAGGCCATATGGGGTACAATTACTTAATCATGAATGTACTTGGAAAATTATATCATTGTGCAACACACAGGTCAGGAGATATGACATCATAAACATTATGCTACCATCTTGCAAACATCTGTTTTTGTCAAGTCTGGTGTTGTCATTAATTTGAGTTCAAGGTTGGAATCTGTTTTAAGACAAAACTAACTTGACTTGATAGTATTGTTTTGAAGGAAAGTGGACTCTTCAGAACAGATTTAATAATAATATACTTATTAACAACTACTTAATAATATTATGAGGCTCCCTATGACTGGTAATCATTAATGTGTGTTAATATGAATAAATGTAAAAGCCTTACAGACTCAAATCAGTGACATTGCCTTAGTTAGTGAACAGTGAGACCTCCAATAAAATCAGTTTCAGAATAAAAGACTTCAGCTCATTGTGTGCCACCAAAGACTTGCAGTGACAAAGCCAGTTTGGTACCATTATAAAAGAAGGGAAATAATAGTGGGATTCCACCTTATACAATAAGGCAGTTTACAGATTCTAGATGTAGGTGTATGATGTACCAAAAGAAGTTACATTATTGCAGACAATAACAATATTTTTCCCTTGCAATTAACATCCAAAGTAATGTTTCAGTTAGTCATAAAATTTGATAGATAAATGTGAGATACAGGTTATTTTTAATTAATTCAGTATTTTTCCATTGCAATTTATGTTTTATCAATTATTTGAGAAAAAATTTTCATTTGTGGTATTTAGCCATAATTAACAGCTTATAATACTTCCCTTTCTGCAAAACAAATCTTAATAAAATGATACAGACATTCTGTCAGTGCTTTATTTATGAAGAAAGTGAGAAAAATAGCATGGGCTAATATAATATTAAAAATGTAAAGTATTGAGAAAAAAAGGTGCAATACAAATATTAGGAATGTTACTTCACCATCAATTTAAAGCACTCTATAGAATTTCCACCTAAATTTTCTTCACCAGTACGCACACGAGTAATTACAATTATAATGCATTTAACTAAAAAAGATAATTTCAATGAAGTGTATATACATTTTTTGGCAACATTTGTGTGATATTTTCATTTGTATGTTAAAATTTCTCACATTAGTATTCTTTTCAGATAGGTGTGTCTCTGGATGAGACAGTAGGGCTTGAAGATATAAATGATTTACTGTGGATCTTTGGGTCCCGATTAACAGCAGAAGAGGTAGGTACTGAATATATTATGCATCTGAATTGCTGTTTATCTGTTTAAGTAAGCTAGTGTTACTACTTCTATTATTATAAAAGTTTAAAAAAATGAATCTGCTTTTTGTGTGCATTAGATACATCATCCACAAAATGTGTATAACTGATTAAGTACTTTTGGAAAAACAGAAAAAAAGAGATTAATCCTGTCAGACATGTTAACTTAGAACATGAATTTTTATTTTATTTGTAACATTAAATTGCATATATGCTCCAAGAAAGAAAAATGAATACATTGACATTTAATTTTATACCTAATGGAAAATATTATCTCCCCTATGCATCTTCAAGTTCACACGGTGTAATGAATGATCCATTAGATCAGGTGTGTAACCACTGAAATTCTATTTCTTTTCCTGATATTTCAGCTGTGTAAGTTTCTGCAATTTCCAGGTGAGCCAACAGACTGAAGCTACAATGCTCATTCTATCCTTTTAAACCCACAGAATATGCCACTGTACATGTGGCCACAGACACACATCCACCAGAGATGTCATTCAGTAGAAAGGAGCTTTGCATAAACTGCATCTGTTGTTAGCTGGTAGAGCAATGCTGGAATATTGATGTGCCATTAGTTTCTGCACTTTAGTGATGTCTTAGGCATTTTATGAAGGACAGTGTTAGATTCCATGCTTTGTAGAGGCTGAAACCAGTATCTGTTAATTACATTCTATACGAAACAGATTTCTACTGTTTCTTCCATCCCTTAGCCCGAAAAAGATGAAGTATAGCTTCTACATTGTCATACTGCAAAAATAGGGTGACTGGTGTTGAAGAAGTGCTCTGCCACAGCTTATTTATGGGGGTGTAAGAGCCAGGTGCACCTTTGGTGTTCCATGCAGCCTCATGGACTGTACTTGTCATCTGCCTGATGTATGATAGTCCACACTCATAGTGGAGCTTTTAAACTCCAGCCTTTATAGCATCAAGTCATCTTTGATGAAACCCAAAATTCCTGCTGCTTAGGTGGAGGGTGAAAGATCTGTTTCATTTTATGCTTGGTAAGGATACAAACATTATTTTTCCCACAGTACAATTTTATATGAGCCAGACACTGATAAACTGTATATTCCACTATCTTTGCACCAAACCAAATCATCCTAGAATGAAACATGTTCTAGATTTTCAATTTTCATTATAAATTGATTATAAATTTCCATGGATGATATTTATGTACTTTAAAAATTACTGCGATTTATCATGAGAACAACATTACCAACATGTTGTCAATATATCTTGAAAATACTGAGCACTTCAAACTAGTAGATTCCAGTGCCTTTTCCTCAAAGTCCTCCATACACAGATTGGCCACCAAGGGCAACAAGTTCAAAAATTTTGTTGTTAAATAAAAACTAAGTTGAGGTGAAAACATATTTGAATAATGTTGTAGCCTCTTTATCAAAAGTTTTGCCAATATTACATAAAGATAATGAAAGGGGAACCTTGGTGAATAAGGAAACTACGTCAAAGCTAATAAATCAAAACTGTTTGGACTGAGTGATTTTTAGTTCACTGATAAAATTTGCAGAGTTATGAAGATAATGAGCACACTTTCCTGTGAGAGGTCTTAATAAAGAGGACACATAGTTGGCATTGTTGTAATTTGCAGACACATTGTTGATCACTACTGGTCACAGAGGAACATCTTTCATATGGATTTTTGGGGGCCCATAAAGCCACAGCACTTGGTTTCAAACTTCACACAGCCTACACAGGAAAAGAAGATGTGTTGAAAAGGAAACAGTTTTTGTTATTGCCTCATGCTTTCACTCAGTAAACTATACATCTTATAAACTATACATCTTACCACGATAGTCATCACAAAACAATAAAGCAGTAGTATTAACTTTATCAGCTGGAAGAACCACTGTTACAGTATCCTGTCAGCCACTGTTACAGTATCCTGTCAAAGTGTACAAAGTGTAGCCCCCTCTCCCACAGATATATTACTCTTTACTGCATGAGCTTTCATGGCAGCATAGTAAAATTCATTTGCTGAATCAGTGGAAAGTGTGGCCATTTTTTCAATGGGTATTGTCAGTAGGTATTAGCAAAACTTTTGTTGTGGGTGCAGCATTCAATCCTTTACCTAAAACCATCATTCTAGCATTATCCAGATCTCTACTCACTATATTAATGATAGAGCAGCGAATATCAGTTTCTTGCTGTGAGGGTATTTCAAACTGGTTATAGTTTTCTGTCTTCTGACTCACACTTATGTCTGACTGGCAGTTGCCATGTGTAGCAGAAATGAGAACATGACTGTAGTGAAATACTGCATATGGTGGAGATGTTCACATATCTTTTCAGAGTGTTCGACAAACAGACAAACATACAAAGGTAGAAGGCCAGGGTGTGGCCCCTGCTGCCAGCAATGACCAGCACAGCTGTTGTCTGCACACTGAAATAACTCACTTCCCAATTAAGCATTACCATCTTCAATTTTGAAAATAAGTATGGAAAATAATGAACTATTGAACATGAATGTTGAATAGAATCTTAATAGTTCATAACATCATCTAGCAAACTCAGCACAATTATGGCATATTTTATACTTACGGGTTAGGAAAGAGGTCAAAATTTAATCTTGAATATATTGTATACTCACCTTTTATAGATGACCTCTGCAGAAAAAGTCCTCCTTGTTCAGGGTAACTAGACTTGAAATTATATGAATGAAGATATTTTGTGAGTTATTGAGATTTATATTCCATCAATCCATGGCTGATTTTCAGTAGCATATTTGCTCAAAATAAAACTCATTTGAATCAGTCACATTTTCCAACATAGCATAAGATCACTTTATAAAAGTCATCACAAACTGCCCCAAACAATGTTGAATAGTCATTTAATAGTACAACCTGCACAAAGGAAACTGAAGAGACAAAGGACTGTTTCCTGGAATGCATTTAGAAGAAAATGACATGCATATTTAACATTTGAGAACAAGCTGAACTGTATGGACTACCTGGCATGTCTTTTGCAGTATTTATAACCTGTGAAAGTCCACCAAAACATTCTAGGCACCTCTAGTGTCATTTTAATTATTTCATGTACATCTGGCTTTTAGATGAGTAAAAATTTAAACAAAATCATATGTTCTTTTGTGTGGAAAAATCAGAGAATAATTTTGATTTAAGAATAGAATGTTTCAGAATAGGGTGCCTATGATACTTTTATTTACATTTTGCATTTGCGTGACTTTTAAATTATTATTTTTTATTTTTATTTTTTTTTTTATTTTATTATTTTTTTTATTTTATTTTATTTTATTTTATTTTATTTTTTTTTTTTTACTAACTACATTTTCATAATCACAAGGTAACTAAGTTTTGGTCACATTTGCTGTTACCTGAATAAAGTAAATACTGGAACATTACATTGTATCTGACACATAACAATAATTGCATATACAATTAAGAATAATTTTTACAGTGAAGTTTTTACAATTTAGTTCCATATTTTTTTAGAAATATCCTTAAGCACTAATACCAGTAATGTTTATTTCAGATACTTTGGCTAGCATCTAAAATGAACATTTGAGTAACCAATCATACATCTTATCTTTGAAGATATCGTAGGGCAATGTCTGAGCAGGTATTGGAGATTTATTAAAACATTATTTTGTGTGAGTTTGCAATCTTTGTGAGACTGTATCTCAGTATATCAAGATACAGTTTGCATCTGGTATTGTGAGAGTGTGTCATCTCTCTCTGGTATTGAACTCATTTGTGTTGCTTTTGACACAAAGCAACACTGAGTATATGTGTAGATTAACAGGAATTAATATATGGAGGGGACAACAGTGTTCCTTAGGTGTAACATTGCTCATTATTCTGATTACATTTTGGATTTTCAGAGTTTCACTGACATAGCTGGAATGTCCCCATAACAGTATGCTGGAGGAAATATGTGACTGAAATAGGCCAAGATATGCAACCTTCAGATACTCACCAGTGACGGCATCTGTCAATTTCCACTTGAGACAACTTACTCTTGCTATTCTCTTGCATACATGGCTAATGTGTTCCTCCTGATTTAATTTTGAATTGATGTTAAAGCCTAACAGCTTTACAGATTTTTTTTTCCATGCCTGTGGCCAGACACAGAATTAGTTCCTGTGTTTTATCAGGACTGCATAGGAGTTCACTGGAAGAAAACTAGTTCATTGCTACTTCTAATTTTTCCTTTGTTCCCAGATGCAGTTTTGACAGGTCATTATGGGTACTGAGCAGTGTTTTGTCATCTACATAACACACTATGGAATCTGCTTGTACATGGTTAGGCAGATCGTTAACTGTGGTGATGAATAGAAAGGGACCAAGGACCAAACCCTGTGACACTTGGCACTCCAGCCCAAACTTCCTTCAAAGAAGAGCATCTGGTTTTGACTGGTACAAACTGTCTTCTGTTGCTTAGATATTCCTTGATTATATTCAAAGATGGGCTGTGTGTGCCATAAGATGCAAGTAGGGTGTTAAACAGTACACAGGCTCTGCTGAGGTCACAAAGTACAACTAATACTAGATTCTTATGTTCAAATGCAGTTAACATCTGGTTAACAACTTCAGTGATAGCAATAGTAATATTTTTGCCATGTTGCATTCAAAGCTGTCTGTTAGAGAGGAGATCATACTTTCCGAAAGAACTATTTAGCCTGTTGTTCATTAGATTCTCAAAAATTTTGGAGAAAATTGGGACAATAGAAACTGGTTGGTAGTTTTGGGGCAGATGCTTATCTCCCTTTTTAAAGACAGGTATCACTTAAGCAATTTTGAGTGCATCAATTAAAACTCCAGATTCTAAACACATACTGAAGGTGATAGAAAGAGGTTGACAGATGAGATGTAGTATTTTTTAAATCATGTAGTTGCAGAACCAATAACAGGCCATCCTTTTGGAGTTTGAGAATCTTGACACAACTTTTATAATGCCCTTGGGGGTGACAACATTCCAGTGGAAGTCGTACCCTTAGGTGGCCCAGCACCAAGGATATTTAAAGCACAAGTGCCATTTTTATTAATTCTGTCTTTCAGCTTACTCAAACAGGTTATAAAGTAGTCATTTACTTCTTCAGAGTCCAGTACTGCATCTTGTGTGTTGGCTTAGGGCTTTTCTTCATTGTTGATGGCCAATGGTGTGTAATGAAGCAGATGCTGCAGTCAATAGTGTTGTGGTGCACATCATGTTCAACAACTGGAATATTGGGTAACTGATTCACTACAGGGAAAATTTTTATACTGCCTTCCAGCACAAGTTCCTCAATTGTACACATATGGGAATTGGCTCTCCAGCATATCCTGTGCCTTCACAAACCCCCTGCTAACTTGTTTCCTGCTGCCTCACTTTATCTTTCTCCGCTTCTCCTCTGTCCACACAACTCCTTCTCCATCCAGATTGTGTTTTATGTTCTCCCACCACTCTCCCCCCTCTCCCCTCCCCCCACCCCCATGTTCAATGCATGTACTCTGTCTGCATCTCCTCTCCTTTCCCCACCCCTCTCCCCCTTTCTCCCAGCCATCTCCCTTAATCTCTCCCCTCCCTGTCTGCCTCTTCACCACCACCTTCCTCTCCTTTCCTCCAATCTCTCCCCCCTCTTCCTCTCTCTATCTGTTAATTTTCTACCCTCTGAACTTCTTTCATCTTGTTGTGCAGTCACTGAATCATCTAGCGAAAGACCTACCTTTTGTGTCCTTCCCTACCACTTCCCCCGCTCCATTTACCCAGATAATTACTGTCGATAACTGATATTCAATAATCAGTTTTGCTGCTACTACAAATGTGTACATGTGTGTGTCTATGTGGTTGTATGACTGAATGTGTGTACTTTCACTAGAAAAAGAGTAAGTGAAATAAAGCTAGTGTTATCTGTTTCCTATTACCTGTTTCTGTGTGCCAAACATCATTCCTCTATAGGTATGAGTAAGTGACTGCATTTCCTTTATTTTACAAATTTTTCTAATTTACATTTTTCAAAATTAAGATCCCATATATTTTTTACTGTTTTAGACTGCAATTAATAGAATGAATATTATGTTTATGTAGTAGGACAGACAGAGAAGTTCTTATTAATCATAAACAGTAAATAGTTATTGTTGTAAAAGCTCCAATGTATCGTGTGCTTCATCAACAGCTAAGTATTGTATCTTTCATAACTAAAATGGTACCAACATATTAAATCCAAATGTGATATGAAACAGTTCATTTTGTCAAACTGGCCCAAATCTTGTTTGTTTAGAACATAGATCATGTGCACTGGCCTGCCAAAGTGCTACAAGAGTTAACAAACCACCACTCACATAATGAAGGAATATGAACTAATATAATTATATAGTGGTGTCATATACCAGTGGAAAGTTTTCATGGATACAAAGACAATAATATTAGGCAGTAAGTGACAGCTTTATTCTTCATCAGTTATGGAGTATTAAAACATGATAAACGTTCATGAACTTAGAAAATCAATGACAAATTTAAAGCAATATGATGTAAAATAAGAATCCAGAGGCAGAATTGTAGACCAAGTATTTGTAGGCAAAAATAATGAAGTTATTGTGTCTCTTGTAGTCTTTGCACTGTTCAAAAATAACAACATAGATACAATTAGCATAGAGAAGTCCAGTGCAGCATATGAAACTAGTGTGAGACAAAGTGATTGATGGGCCACAACAAATAGAACACATCACCACTATATCTGAAAGACTGTCACTTGGCTGTCTCAAAAAGGAATTACTATAATTTGATTGCTGGAAATAGAATCAAAAATTAGAACCCAGTCTCATTACCATACACCACATCAAAGCTTGTGATCTACCCTTTCACATGATTTAATAATATATTGGTATTGTATACCAAATAATGATGCTTTCTTTGTAGCCAGTTCTGATAAGACACTCCTGTCATTTAAATATTATTCAAATACTAGTTTATAGTTTATAATATGTGTGTGGGGGGGGGGGGGGGGGGCAGTTTCATTGGACGACATGGAAAATTAGCCGCACAGTTTAGACTCTTAAGGACTGTGTATAGTTTCTGACTCTTAACGGTTTTGAGGACTAAGTTTGTTCAATACACAGTTTTGAATTTGGTAAATTGGCATGGATAGGTTAGACTTTGATAATTTTGCAGACACTATTCACTATTATATACAGATTCAGTGAAATCTGAGAACATTTTAGTGTTAGAAGGATTAAAAATAGAGCACCTTCTGTCTGGACCCTCTAGACCCATTCGTAATGAACCACTGATATCAAGTCTCAGTTCAGTGATAAAGATAGTGAGAGAGGCATCCCATCGTTGTTGCATTAGCTACATCAGCAAACAGGCACCACAAAATCTTAGTATGCACAGCACTTAATTTGTAAAAAAAGAGGTTCCAGTACTGAGACCTTGCAGGGAATGTTTTTGAAATTTAGACTTCTTAAAACCTCATTTTAACATTTTTCTGAGAATTTTTAGAAGTGTGAATACAACATTTGTTTTGCATCACTTTGACCATATCAACTATTGTACCACATCTCAAAATCTGCAGTTCTGATGTTTTTTCATTAGAGGTACTAGTTCGGTGCACCAGTGAGTACCATCAAAAATCAAGCAGAGAGTATGCCTCTTTAGGTTTGAAAACATATGCTGATATGTAACAACTTGTCTCACTAAATTATAAAAGTTTTTAGTGTCAGTAGTGAGGTTATTGCACTTAAGTGAATTGCCATTAACTATTGGTGTTGAGGAAAATTAACTGTCTCTCACTTTGAGTGTGCAACATGCTAAAAATCTTGTGGTTACCCGGACAGTGACAGAATCCACCAGATTACTCAGTGTGATACTATGTTCTATGTGTCAGTACATCTGGTTTGGGTTCTTTGATAGTCAAACATGCAGTTTTCTTAGGATTTTGCGTTTGCAGAGAAAAGGGTGTACGTGCTGATGCATGCTGTTAGCAAAGACATGCAACTGATGTTATATTTGGTGTTTCAGATGAATACCATGTTACCATGTCACTGATACATAGGTCATTGGTACAATTTTGTCCAGGTATACCTTTGATGATTAAGAGTACCACCATGTTTGATGTTAGGTGTCCTTGTGTGGTAGTTCAATTTGCCATGTTGTAATACCAATAATGAAGTTTCTGGGTCCTGTGTTGGGCTATCTTGTCTATTAATTCTGTCAAAATCTTGATCAAAGTCATGACTACTTTCATAGTGTCCTAATTCTGTTAACATACACTCTTTCATTTATGCTAAATGACAGCTGAGCTTGAAAAAAATGCTCATTTATGGCTCTTCACATCCCAAGCTGCCTCTTATTGCATACTACAGTGTTCCACTAGTCAGTTATGTCATTTTAATGGCTTTTGTCTCTGTCAGGTTTTGGAAAGGATGGTATCATGTGACAGTTTTCATTCAGAGTTTTCAAAGGATGAAATTCAGAGTTGCTAAAGCCTCACAGTTGCTCAACACTAATTTCATACAATCATGAAATGTGATTTATGTGCTTAAAGACTGCACTCAGTCTGCAATCCATTGCATGTATGTTGATTTTAAAAATTTGTTGTGCCACCTTTGAAAAGTATTTGTATCACAGTACACACCCACAATCAGTCTGAGCTTTTTTCTAGGAGGCACTGATAGGTGGCACGGTGTTTTAGTACATATGAGCATTATTTTCCTATTTTAAGGCATGGCATGCCCTTTTGCTTTTCATTCCACTTGTTGTAATCTTTCCTTTCATGACTATTTTCCCAACAGTAGGAACAGAGCTGTTTTTGTGCTTTTCATGATTTGGTTGTGACTTGGGTCACAACATTTGAAACATTTAGGAACAAAAAAAGTAATCTTTCACATTCAGCACTAACCAGTGTACAATTTTTGATTAATTGACAACAGTTTGCATGCCAGTAGTCTAGAACTTACTCCATTAAGTGGTGCACAGTGTCTTTAGCTCAAGGATCAGTGGTTAAGCGCAGTCTTGTCTCCTTTTGGAAATCTTCCTTTCCAAGGTGTTCGGTAGCATTCTCTTTGTAGATGGTCTAGTAATTCCTCATATGGTATCTTTCACAAGTATGTATGGCAATCTTTTTTGAGGGACCCTCACATTTAATTTGTAGAACATTACTAGCTTCTTTTTGCAATCCTTAGTAGTTTTACTACGATTCAGCTTTTATTATGACAGCACTATTAGTTCATCTTGTGGACATAATTGAAGTTTGCCTGTACTAGAGTTGATAGTATCTGTTAGATGCTTTTTAATTACTCTATTAACTTTTTTCTCTGTTTGGTTTACAAACATTTGGACATCCTTTTCTATATTTTAGTGACCATGCTCACCATCCTCACTGACAAAAGCTGCAAAGGAAAGCATGTTGTTATGTTAGATTAGATAAAATTTTCATCTCTTAGATCAATAGTGTGGATATTCTCAAGCATGTAGATCATGGTATGAAATTAGAAGACATGGTAAATATTACAAAAATGAGGTACTGGTATGTACTAACGTTCCTTACACACGTCCTAGGTGGATTGGTCCTAATGGATCTGAAATGAGGCAAAAACTCGGAAACATATTTTCGTTTAAGAGGTAATACCAAACTTGTCCCATACATGTAAATGTATATACACTGAGGTGAGTAATATAATTTTGGGCTACTGTAGCCTCTCATCACTGAATAGAAAGTCGTTTGCAGCATCTACATAAATGGATCACATTAATCCATTGAAGACATGCAGAAGTCAGATTTTACATAACAGTAAAATTATTTTATATTATATATATTCACTGAGCCATCAGTGAAGTTGGAAGTCTACCATCTCCGTGATTACTCTGCTATTCACAAATTAAGTGCCTGGCACAGGGTTCGATGAAGCACCTTCAAGCTGTCCCTCTACTGTTCCACTTTCGAATGGCACGTATGAAAAACGAGCACTTAAATTTTTCTGTGCACCCCTGATTTCTCTTAATTTATTGTGATGTTCATTTCTCCCTGTGTAGATAGGTGGGCCCCAACAGATGGTTTTCGCAATCAGAGGAGAAAACTGGTGATTGCAATTTCATGAGAAGATCCCGTTGCAACAAAAAACACACTTGTTTTAATGATTGCCACTTCAATTCATGTATCATGTTTGTGGCACTATCTCCCCTATTTTGTGATAATACAAAATGAGCTGCCCTTCTTTGAACTTTTTCAATGTCATCCATCAGTCCCACCTGATGTGGATCCTACACTGCACAATAATACTCCAGAATATGGCAGACAAGTGTAGTGTAAGTAGTCTCTTTAGTAGATCTGTTGCAGCTTCTAAGTGTTCTGCCAGTGAATCACAGTCTTTGGTTTTCTCTACCCACAACATTATCTATGTGATCATTCTAATTTAGGTTATTTGTAATTGTAATTCCTAAGTATTTAGTTGAATTTTACAGTCTTCAGATTTGTGTGACTTATCGAGTAATCGAAATTTAGCAGGTTTCTTTAGTACTCATGTGAATAACTTCACACTTTTCTTTATTCAGGGTCAATTATCATTTTTTTCATCATACAGATATCTTATCTTAATCATTTTGCAATTTGTTTTGGTCATCTGATGACTTTACAAGGCAGAAAATGACAGCATCATCTGCAAATAATCTAAGAGGACTACTCAGATTGTCTCCTATGTCATTAATATAGATCAGGAACAATAGAGGGTCTATAACACTTCCCTGGGGAATTCCGTATATTACTTCTGTTATATTCGATGACTTTTCATCTATTACTACAAACTGTGACCTTTCTGACAGGAAATCATGAATTCAGTCGCACAGCTGAGGTGATATTCCATAGGCATGCAGTTTGGTTAGGAGATGATTGCAAGGAACAGTGTCGAAAGCCTTCTGGAAATCTAAAAATATGTAATCAATTTGACATCCCTTGCTGATAGCACTCATTACTTCATGAGTGTAAAGAGCTAGATATCTTTCGCAAGAATGATATTTTCTGAATCCATGCTGACTATGTGTCAATAAATTGTTTTCTTTGAGGTATTTCATAAAGTTCAAATACGTATATGTTCCAAAACCCTTCTGCAAATCAACATTAGTGATATGGGACTGTAATTCAGCAGATTACTCCTACTTCCCTTTTTGGGTATTGGTGTGACTTGAGCAATTTTCCGGTCTTTACGTACGGATCTTTCTGTGAGCGCGTGGTTGTATATAATTGCTAAATATGGAGCTATTTTATTAGCATACTCTGAGAGGAACCTGATTGGAATACAATCTGGACTGGAGGCCTTACCTTTATTAAGTGATTTAAACTGTTTCGTTACTCTGAGGAGACCGCGTCTCATGCTCTAGCAGTAGCGTTCTCGCTTCCCCGCACATGGGGTCCCGGGTTCGATTCCTGGGGGGTCGGGGATTTTCTTTGCCTCGAGGTGACTGGGTGTTGTGTGTCTTTCATCATCATTTCATCCTCATTCACTTGCAACTCGCCGTAGTGGCGTTAAAGAACTTGTGGAGCGGCGGCCGAACCGCCCTGCAAGGGGTCTCCCGGCTACCAGTGCCATACGCTCATTACATTACTCCGAAGATATCTACTTCTATGTTTCTCATCTTGACAGTTGTTCTTGATTGGAATTCAGGAATATTTACTTTGTCTTCTTTGGTGAAGGAGTTTCGGAAAAATGTGTTTAATAACTCTGCTTTAGTAGCACTGTCATCAGTGACTTCACAGTTGTTATTGCACAGTGAAGGTATTGATTGAGTCTTGCCACTGGTGTGCTTTATATATAACCAGAATCTCTTTGTCTTGGAATCTGGCAGAAAACCCAGAGTTTCATTGTGGAAATTATTAAAAGCATCTTGCATTGAAGCATGCGCTATATTTCAAACTTTTGCAAAACTTTGCCAATCTTGGGGATTTTGGGTTCTCTTAAATTTGGCATGCTTTTTTGGTGCTTCTGCAACAGTGATCTGACCCATTTTGTGTACCATGAGGGATCAGTACCATCACTTATTAACTTATGTGGTGTATATCTCTCAATTGCCATTGGTACAATCTCTTTGAAATAATTCCACATCTTTTCTATGCTTACGTGATCAGAACAGGAGTGGATACTGTCTCTTAAAAAGGTGTTAAGAGCATTTTTATGAGCTTTTTTTAAATAGATGTACTTTGTTTCTTTTTGATGGTTGTAGGTGTTTCGGTTTTCACCTAGCAGCAACTACCTTGTGGTCACTAATCCCTGTATACATCATGATACTCCCTATTTGTCCAGGATTATTTGTTGCTAAGAAGTCAAGTATGCTTTCGCAACAATTTATGCTTCGATTGGGCTCATGAACTTATTGTTCAAAGTAATTTTCTGAGAAAGCATTCAGTACAATTTCGGATGACGTTTTATGCCTGCCACTGGCTTTAAGCATATAATTTTTCCAGCATATTGAGGGTAGATTGAAGTCGCCACCGAATATAATTGTATGAGTGGGGTACCTATTTGAAGTGAGACTCAAGTTTTTTTTTTTAACTGTTCAGCTACTATATTTTCTGAGTTAGGGGGGTCAGTAAAATTATCCAGTTAATAATTTAATCCAATTGTCAAGTATAACCTCTACCCATAAATACACCACCACCAACTTATTTAATCTATCCTTTCTGAACACTGTTAGGTCATTTGAAAAAATTTTGGCTGAACTTGTTTCCGTCTTTAGCCAGCTTTCCATACCTATAACTATCTTAGCTTCAGTGCTTTCTATTAGGGTTTGGAGCTCTGATTCTTTCCCAACACAGCTACAACAATTTACAACTGCAATACCAATTGTTTCTACAACTACATTACTGTGTTTTACCAGTCCCCTTTTTAACGGACACCCTTTCTGTGGTTTCCTGAGACCCTCTAACCTAAAAAACTGCCCAGTCTGTTCCACACAGCCCCTGTGTGTAATGGACTTCTGACCTATTAAACAAAAACTAGATACCCACCACCCGATGGTGCAAGTCAAGGAATATGCAGCTTACTATGTCATAGAACTGATTGAGCCTCTGATTGAGACTCTCCACTCTACTCTGTACCAAAGGACCATAGTCGGTTCTGCCAACAATGCTGCAGATGGTGAACTCTGCCTTAATCTCACAAGCAAGACTGGCAGTCTTTAGCATTTCTGCTAGCTGCCTGGGCAACCAATAAATCCTTTAGGTTCCTCTTAAACTGAATTTCGTTATTGAAAATGTGTTTCTAGATAATCAATACTTTTCCAGACCAAAGAAAAGTGACTTTAAACCTTTATGCAAATTATTCTTATCTCTAGTACTGATTACACAAACTGATCTGTTGGTTCAAAAAAGTAATGTGTTATATATGACAAGTTTCATTAAGAAATAAACATGTTGGGAGGCAGTAGTTAGTACCGTCAGGTCCTTGAACAGGCCTTTGCATTACATTCTTGAATTCATTCTGTAAACAGAATTCACACTATAAATAGTTCATATTACACACTCTATGGCTTAAAATACTTCAGTTTGGCTTGAAGAGTTAGCCTACCTCAAAAAATAATCGTGTATCTTATTATGAAAAGGAAGTAAGTGGAGTATGTTTGCTACTTTATTTTATGTTACACATGCCTGACAGTGTGGTGTTAGAGGTTCTTTGTCTTCTGTCTAGCTTTCTACTTTATTCTGCTTTCTAAAGTGTCCATTTTCAACCAGAGAGCAGTCTCAATGACACATTTTTCATCACTTGAAAATATCATGACACATGAATCTGTATGATATTCACTTCTTACAAAAATGAGCTGTCTTAATTTTACTGATGGTGAGTTCTATTCTCAAAGATTCTGTTTTCTATGTGGTTTTGGATTTCTGCTTCCAGTTGCCATCATATTTATAAATTATTGGCAAATATTAAATTGTAGAATGCTTTCCATATTATATCATTAATTACAACAACACAGGTGAGTGGTGATAGATGGCTTCTTTGTTTAGCACCATTCTTAATTTCATATCAAGTCAGACTTATTCAGTTGGTCTGCATGCAGTTCTAAGTTTCTTGTCAGAACTGCCTTATCTTAGTTTTGAACTTACATGGTACTTCCTTATGTCTTACACAATCCATTACACATCTGACTGACATATAGCTCATGCTTTCTCAGTGTCTAATAATTGTGTTACTGCTGCATTATTAGTGAAAAATGAGACCCATGATTCGTCTATTTGATCTAAATTCATGCTCTTTTTCCTCTAGCTTGACTTCGATAACTTACATTAATTTATTCTCCTCAATGGGCTTGTGTATTTTTAATGTGTAATATAAAAGTTTCTTAGGTATTGAAGTGATGATGCTCTACTTCAGTTATATAGAGACCATATTCTCAACTGTGCATATCCACACTAAAGCTGTTATGTCCAGTACAAATTACTTACACTTCCATTGGTAGCTGTTACCACTTCCAGCCTACCTAGATTGCTTGCTGTGTTGATTTGAGTATTTGAAGATCTTTGTCCATATCATAATATTTGCTGAAAGGAATTCAGAGATGTATCAAACATTGTTCTCCACATTTGTGATATTTCTGTCTCACTCTCTCTCACTTCTCCATTTGTAACCTAGATTGTTTTGATTGATTCACTAACACTTCTCATTCTTCACAGTATTCTAGCACAGTTTCTTGTTTCATATGCCATCATTCTGCATTTACATTTCATGGCTGAAACTTGTTTGCAGTGGTAATTGAGCAGCTGTTAGTGTTTGCTTGGGAGGACCAGGCAGTGTGAAATTGAACATCATTTTTTGCAGTAACACAACTTGTTACATCTCTCAGTGCTACATTAAATAGGTCAACAAAGTAACAATTTGACAATACAATAACAAGCACAGCTGCTTCAGCAGTACACAATAGACTCGCCACCAGCAGCACATTGGGAGACAGGATTCAAACCCCGGTGCCGTCCACTAGTCTAGATGTGTCACAGCACACACTGTTCATGTAACGCAAGTGCCAAACACTTCTTGAACACATACACAAGGTATCTTAAAACACCTGTAAAAAATGCAAATACAAAGGCCAACTTGGCAACTCAGACAGTTAATAGACCAAACAATTCAAAAATGTGAATGAATTGTGCGGAGTTTGAATAGTACATCAAAAAAAAAAAAAAAAAAAAAAAAAAAAAAAAAAAAAAAAAAAAAAAAAAAAAAAAACACTCAACCCCAATGATGAGGTTTACAAATTGCAACAGGGATCACTTCTAATTATAATCACTAGCCTTAACGTGACTTAGATGCATTTCCTGGTTCCATCCAGTTGAGGGATTCTCAACTGGGAGAGTGACAGCAGTAAGCACCTTGAGCACATGGCACAATCTTATAAAATGGAGCAACAACTTCCCAGACACCTTTTTATCAGGTGAGGTGAGGCATAACCTCCAAAATCCATATGAAGTCAGAGTTCCCAACCTTAAAACTTCCTGGACACCAGCCTTCATTATACATACCATTTCTCTCTGATGAACATGCTCTATATTTAACTTGGCCCTTCTCCAGTTGTCCTGAATGACTACCTGAGTAAACTTTCTTGGCAATAAATTATTGTCTGACCAGAGATTGGACAATGGTGAATTCAAGGAATAAGAAAATACTAGGGCAGCTGGTGTTATCTTATGAGCTTTATGACTTGCAGAGTAGAATGCTAAATTCAACCAGACCATGGAGTGATCCAATTTCATCTGGTAATTGACACAGAAGATAATCACCTCAGCGTATAAGTATCCTTTAACCCTCTTAACGAAGGTCATCTGGAGATAATATGATGTGGGTGTGGCATGAGACATTCCATGTTGGAATCAGAATTGCGGAACCCCCTCGACACAAACACCAGAGGTGCATCACTAATTAGTAGCTCAGGAGGCCCAAACAGAGAAAAAATTCTTGTCAAATACTGAAAGCAGACTTCTGCATTGCCTCCATGCCAGGCATTAACCAAATAAAGTGAAAAAGTGTCCAGGGCTACAAAAATATATTTGTGCCTCCCCTAGGTAGAAGGCAATGGTCCTACATACTCAATGAATAGCTTGTCCATGGATGTTCAGCACAGGTGGACCGGAGAAGCCTGCTCCAACCATTAGGATTAGTTTTGGCATTATTGCAAGCTTGGCATTTGCCGGTCAACCTCTGGACATCCTTATGTAAGGACGACCACGTTATAGCTTCTTTGATGTTGTGGACTGTTTTACAGACTCCCAGGTATCACCCTACAACAGACTTGTGGTAGTATGTAAAGACTGCTGGAACTAGTTCATGGGGAAGTCAAATTTTTAACCTTTCAGCCCTCCGTGTACAATAACAGAATGATCCCTTCTGCAATTTGTAGCCCAGTAATTCCTGTCTTGCCATGAACTTCTCCATAACTGGCCCTAAGTCAGAGCGTGACTCTTGTCATTCGTGCAAATGACAAATAAGGAAGCTGCTTCAATCAACACTGTAAATACACCACACACTTCCCCCAAAATTCAAGAGAAACTGGGTTCTTCCCCTCCATCCTCAAACATCCAACTAAGGGCATCAGCAACTACATTTTCATGCCCCCTAATGGGCCAGATAGAAAAGTGAAATGCCGAGACTTGCACCACATAGAGAGTGATCTGGCCTGTCTTATCAGACATGCTAAGACCCAACTACTAGCCTGATTGTCTGTTTTGAGCAGAAACTCCTGGTGTTCAAAGTAGAACTTAAATTTCTCGAGGCCAAAAAGCACAAGAGCCTCCAACTCATAGATTCAGTGCTTGTCTTCTGCTGGGGACAGGAAACTCAATGCATATGCCATAGGGCAGCAATCACTGTCCTGCTCCTGCACCAGTACAGCCACTTCATCAGAGTTACACACATCAGTTTGAACAACAAATGGCCGCTCAAAGTCTGGAACTGGCAGGACTGGGTCATTACTCAGTACTAACTTCAAGGCATCAAAAGCAGCTTGTTGGCTGTCAGTCCCTCTAAACAGTTCACTCCTCTGGCGCAACTGGTTTAAGGGAACAGCAAGTTCAGCAAACTAGGGGACAATTTTTTTTTTTTAAATATTTGCACATACTAACAAAGTGGGATATGTCCTCCTTGGTCTTGGGTGGTTGGAAACTGTGAATGGCCTGGGTGGATGAATGATCAATATTAATACCAACAGTGGAGAGTAATGATCTATGAGCTAAATTTCATAGTGGCCAAATTGGCCTTAGAAGGCTTGATGGTAAGTCCCGCCTCCCGTAACCTCATCAGGACTTGCTGCATATATTCTTGATATTCAGAAAACAATGTACTATACATGAACATGTAATCAAGATAGTTATAAACAAACTTAAGCTCGACATCACCCAAAACAAAATCCAGTAGCCTGGACAAACTGTAGCTCTGGCTGATAAATCAAATGGCACTCTTTCAAATTCATATAAATTCCTTTTGGTCAAAAAATCTGTGACCACATTCCTATCTTTCACAACTGGAATTTGACAATATACCTGACTGAAATCAAGCACTGTAAAATTTCATGACCCTGAGAACCAGCTGCAAGTCAGGCAGATGGACAGACTTCAAAATGACATTATGGTTTAAAGCACAGCAATCAACAACCAGCCTATAGCCTGACCTGTTCCCCTTAGTAACCAAGATGATTTGAGAGGCATGTAGTGAAGTGGATACCCTAATCACTCCATTGCGCAACATATTCTCCAAATGTTGATGTAGGATCTTCATCTTAGGAGGATATAATATGTAGGACAACTACCATACAAGGATCTCTCTCTTATTGGTCACTCCCAATTTGTCACTCAAAATATCATAAAAGTCCTGCAAAATTCAAAGCATGGCTTGTGCCCCACTGGCCAACAAATTGGCAATGTCAAACCCTCTGGACCCAGTAACCACACTATACACACCAGGTAAGCTAGCATGCCACACAACCTAAATTTTTGCAGCAACCGGAACTTAAAATGAAATAGCTTCTCAACATAATTGAATACTCAACTTGTTTTCTGAACGAAATCGCAGCCCCGTGAGATTCAGAGGCCAAGAGGAATTGCCAAATTTACAATAAATACTAAACAAACCACTAAGGGTAATGGCTGACCATTGAGTGTCCTGCAACCCTGAGAAATGGAACACAAGTCAGAAAAGTAAGTCCTTAAGTACGAATTATAATTGAATAAGGAATCACTGCTGCCTTATATAGCAAGACACAGACTGGTTCATTGTTAAGAGAGGCATGTGCAAAGGGAAGATGATTATTTACTACTGCCCTCACCTTATTACAAGCTCTGGATAAGATGTGAGAAGAGTGGTGCACTATCCTATCATGGAATCATCTATTTACCAGTTTCTTCCACTCAGCATGGCATTGATGACCAAAAGGTCCTGGCAAGCCACAATTATAGCAATTCACCTTTACCAAACTAATGGTTCTTGCCAGAGCATCTTCACTGGTCACCCCTTCATGTAATTAGCTAGATGCCTCCATCTGAATGTGCCTAAGGTTGGCCTGCCTAACACCTACAATACTGGTAATTCGAGGATCCAAACCACTGCATGTAGCTGGCCGGCCTCTCAGCATACAAAAATCCATGAGCAGTTCTGTGGTTTCATACCTTACAAGATGTTTTGCAATGACTTCTGATTCCGAAAGCTGAATGATGAAAGGCTATGGTCACCACGCATATTTCAGATACATATTCAATCAGTCTACCCTCCCCACTGAACAAGGGGAAAATATTGATTAATCATATCACCCTTCACCCTAGCTGACAACTTTTCACTTAAAATCCTCTCATGCAGCTTGCAGAAGGATGTTCAGTCCAAACAACACTAATCATTTCAGTTATGGATATCCGACACACTAGATATAACAGCTGGAAAAATACATCACAGGAAACATTAAAAATATCCATCTGCCTTTCTAAGGTTACTGAGAACCACAAAGAACTTATCAAACTTTCCAGCTGTTGTAGACTGTTGATGGAAATGTTTTCAGTGCCCCAGAACAAGGTTAAAAGAGTATTCAGTAATTTAGAAAAGTGACACACTATACCCCACAAACGTTCTCGCATCCCATGTTAGGAGAGTAATGGCCTTGCCGCAGTGGATACACCAGTTCCTGTTAGATCACCAAAGTTAAGCACTGTCGGGCGTGCCTGGCACTTAGATGGGTAACCATTTGGGCTGCCATGCACTGTTGCCATTTTTCAGGTGCAATCAGCCTTGTGATGCCAATTGAGGAGCTACCCAACTGAATAGTAGCGGCTCCAGTCAAAGAAAACCATCATAATGACCAGGAGAGTGGTGTGCTGACCACACTCTCCTTCAACCCGCATCCTCAGCTGAGGATGACATGGTGGTTGGATGGTCCTAATGAGCCACTTGTGGCCTCAAGATGGAGTGCTAATAATAATATGTTAGGAGAGTCAATTGTATTTTCCAGTAATAGTGAACAGTCTTTCTCATTCTCCCCCAGGTTTCCACCCTACTCTAACATACTAAATCTCATATGAAATTGCATGACCTTATCCTCTAAATTATTAACATCTAATTTCTGCTGGGGATCACTGATAATAAGAGTCAAAGCTTTGATGTGGCAGAACCAATGTGTAATTTGAACTTGCACACTATATACCTGAGCACATGAGTGATTGCTTGCTTCTAAAAAGGAAATGTTCTGCTCATATTTTGAGAGAGAAAAGGCTTAGTCATGAAGAGCTATACTCACCTCACCAACTTGGGCCACAGCAACCTGCAACCCTTGCACTGCCACCCCACATAGTCACACACATAGCTCCACAATGCTCCCTTCTTCTGGTTGGCCATGTATACAAAGTTTGTATTGTAACTGCTCCTTTCTAAGACAACCAACCCCCCACCCCCTCTCCTCTCCTGCCCCAGCACTCCCCTGGCCTCCATGTTATCACCACACACACACATTCAAATGCACCAAGAAAGAACAATTAGCCAAAGAAAATTTTCCCCTAAAATACCTACCAAAAATTTTTACTTTTTACAAATGATGCTCAATTAATTAATTAACTAATTAGCCCTCCTCCCAAAGAAACCATGCTCTTCTACGAAATGATATGTGTCCAGCTGTTAATGGTTGCTTGGGGGTTTGATGGACTGGACAGCGGTAAATTGAACATTGTGTTTTGCAGTAACACAATTTAATAGATCTCCCAGTGCCACATTAAATAAACAAACAAAGTAATAATTTAATACAATAACAAGGGCAGCTCCCCAGCAGCACATTGGAAGACAGGCTTCAAACCATGGTGTCATGCACTAATCTGGACATGCCACAGCACACACTGGTCAGGTAATGAAGGACCAAACACTTCTCTACCACATACAAAAAGTACCTTAAGATAAATGCAACAAATGCCAATGCACGTCCCAACTCAGACAGTTTACAGACCAAAAATGTAAATGAGTTACCTGGAGATTGAATATTACCTCTCAAAAAAAGATTTGCTTACCAATAAGTAGAATACAATTAGCAGAACAAATTAGGAATGCCACACAAACTATTATTGGCCCAGAGGTTAAGTTACATATAAAAGCCCAGTTAACACAATAACAGCACAATTTTAATAATTCTCAGAAAATATTAGTAAACAGTGACAATAAGAATAAAACTTATTATTAAATGTGCACCATGAAAAGGCTAAACTGTACCACAGATTAAGAGACTGGATCTTTGAATCTTTCAAATTAATACTGGCTTAGCCAAACAAGACTTAGAGCACAGGCTTAACGTTGCTGACACAGAGGCACACAATTCAGAATTGTAATAGGTGTCAGTCTTACAACATGCCCACCACAGCTAGGCAGTGAAGTGTAATTATTTCTTGCATGAGCTGCTCCGCACTCGACTCCTTATCTATGCCTCAGTGTATGCCAAACTGCTGATGTGACGTACCACAGGCTACAGTGTTATCAGCCACCCTCCAAGACCAACTCAGGCTGTGTAGCAATTTGTCAAACTGAGAACCTCCTGTCTTGGCTCCTAAAGACAGGTTGACAGTATGGTCATTCCCATACTTGTCTGCTCACCCAACTGCACTCTGCCCTTTTGTTCCACACCCCCAGCATGCTTGTGGAATACGGGCAGCAAACCATGGCTCAGTCGGATGAAGTGGACTCAGATGATGACAGACGGACATCTTCCAGCAAACATGTCCTACCTCAGACTCAGTTGCCCCTCAGTCTCCCATCGTGCTAAGAGAGCTTGGCCTGCATCATGTATGCCCACTAGCAGAGAATGTTAATTAGTAAATAATGAACAAGTGAGGTACTTTCACTTTCTTTGCAAATTCACAGGTGTGAGACTATATTTTCCTGCAAAAGTTGACGGGAATAAAATGATATATCTTCTACAATTTCAGGTATCCCAGAATACTGCTGCACTCAATGGAATTCTGCAGTCGGACTTCAGACGAACATCACCATTTTTGACACATCCTGTCTTTAATGAACATCATTCTGAAACCAGAATTGTCCGTTATATGAAATATTTGGAAAATAAAGATTTGTCACTTGTTCATTCCATGATACCACTAGTAAGTAAAACTGCTTTGTAGCAGTATGTTTAAATGCTACTACTAATACCAAGGAAAACTGGTGAGAAAATGTGAGAGATTAGTACTTGAAATGTATTTTGTGGTATGTAAGAAATTAAGCATAAAACTGTTTTTCAGTTTAAGTCTTCCTAATAGTCAGATGTATAAAGTATGGGGTTAACTACAAGGGTGGTATGGAAAGTTCTCAGAACAGAATAGAAAAAGTACTTAAATCACTGAAACTTTTTTATTTTTCAATGTAGTCTCCTTGTAGATTAATGCACTTGGTCCAATGATGTTCTGGTTCTTTGATCCCATCTCAAAAATGAGTTTCCTCCAGGTCTGCAAAATAGTTGTCAACTCCAGCTATCAATTCTTCATTTGAAGTGAATCTTTGTCCTCCAAGAAAAATTTTCAGATTTGGGAAGAGATGGAAGTCTAACAGTGCCATATCAGGTGAATAAGGTGTGTGGGGCAACAATTCATGTAAATTTGCCATGGCGACAGCACATGCGTGCGTGTGTGCATTGTCTTGATGGCAGATGACTTTCTTCCTTGCTAAACCTGGCCTTTTTTCAGGTGTCTTTTGTTGCAGTTTGTCCAAGAGGTTAGCATAGTATTCTCCAGTAATTTTCTGGCCATTGAGGAGATAATCTACAAACAGAATCCCCTTCACATTCCAGAGCACTGATGCCATGACCTTTCCTGCCTTTGGTGGCAGAAAATCAGCATGTTTTCACTGATGTGACTGTTGTTTTGTCTCTGGGGTACAGTATTACATCCAAGTTTTATCTGTGGCCACAAACTGGTGCAAAAAATCTTGTTCATTTCTCCAAACATTGTTCCGATATGTCCATTCTCATGCATTTTTGATCCAGCGTCAAGAGTAGTGGCACCCATCTTCCAGATAATTTCTTCATTTCTAATTCTTCAGTTAAAATGTGATATACCCTCTCACATGACATCTGATGAGCATGAGCAGTTTCACACATTCTCAATCGGTGATCCTCCATGACCATTTTTGTGTACTTTTGCAATGATTTCTGAAGTAGTGACACATCTTGGCCGACCACTGCGTGGATCATCTAAGCTCTCCCAATCAAATTTTAATTCATTTATCTACTTGGAAATAGAATATAAAGGAGCAGAGTCCTACAGTGTATTCTGGAAATCAGCATGAATGTCCTTTGCTTTCATACCTTTCTTTATGAAGTACTTAATCACTGCTCAGATCTCGATTTTTTTCCATCTTCGCAAATCGCTACACAGGAACAGCAACAGAGCCACATCAGTGCCATGGCTCTCTTCCAAGAGCACTGACATGGCATGAGTTTCCAGACAACAGTCCAATGAATATCATGTGAACAACTCGTTCCACTAACACTGATCTGTCATGGTGATTCCGAGAACTTTTCAAACTACCCTCGTATGTGGCATGCTATTATGCAAAATACTTTTGGTAGGAAATCAGCACTGATAATACTGTTATATTTATTCAAGAAAATGCCTATAAGGTATCACACACTTAATAGTATGACTACCTATGCTGAATTTTTATCAGTTGTTATTTACACCCCAATTATTACTTTTCAAAGTGAACAATTTTGAATGTTGGTTAAGTATAAAGGAATCAGAACTTGAAGGAAGGTGAGTGTTTACTTTTCATTTGGTTCAGCTTAAGTAAATGAGGACAAAATTGACCTTGGCATTCAAGGGAACCATTCTAGTATCCAAGTTAAGTGATGTACATAACACATTGTGTGTGTGTGTGTGTGTGTGTGTGTGTGTGTGTGTGTGTACTCAAGACTAGCCAGGATCTGATTTGAAGTCTTAATCTTACACTTTAAATTGTCATGATGATATTAATGAAGATCTGTAATTAAAATTGAAACATATACACCAGGAACCTACATACTGTTACAGTGTGTTCCCACTTCTTGCTCAGTTAAGACTTAGTATGTAATAACTCTTTTTTTTTAGGGATCATGTACTATGAAGCTAAATAGCACAACTGAGATGCTGCCTTGCAGTTTTCGTAACTTCACAGACATTCATCCTTTTGCACCACTTGATCAGTCCATTGGTTACCAACAGTTGTTTGAAGAACTGCAGAAGGACTTGTGTGAAATAACTGGATATGATCGGATTTCATTTCAGCCCAACAGGTTTATTATTTACTAAAATTTATTATACAGTTAAAGCAAATTGCGCGATTATTAAATGTAGAATTTAATTAACTTTTTTAATTGGCCATATCTTTAATTCGACAGAATTCAGATTATTTCTTGATATTATTTTTTTCATAAGTATTTCTCTTGTTTCTCATATAAACAAGTATTATCAATATCTTTATGTGTAAACAATTTCAGTGGAGCTCAAGGAGAATATGCTGGTCTTCGAGCAATTAAAGGCTACCATGAAGCTCGAAATGAAGGACATCGAAATATTTGTCTGATACCTGTTTCTGCACATGGAACAAATCCAGCATCAGCACAGATGGCTGGCATGAAAGTTGAACCAATAAATGTACGCCGTGATGGCAGTGTTGATATTGATCATCTGAAAGCAAAGGTCAGCCACAACAGTGTAGCCATAATATGGTACTTTAGTTTAAAGTAATTATTGTTAAACATTCAATTATTCCAGTAAGGTTGGTATCCCACTGATGCCCAGGACAATTTCACACTTGCCTTTGCTGGTCATCGGGGCTCAGTTTGAAGCAGCACTCATCAGTGAAGACATTCTACTCCAGTCAATGAGATTACAGGCTGAAGACATGTCTGGAAATGGCCTGGACAGTGATGGGTTACCAACCTGACTGTCACCCACTATACAGCCCAACAACCAGCAGTGATGGCCTGGGACACCATTTCTTTTCATAATAGAACCCTTGGGTTGTCATCCAAAGCACCCTTGCAGCACAGTGGTATACCAATGATGTTCTATGCCCAATTTTGTTGCCCTTCATGGCAAACCATCTCGGGCTTACATTTCAGCAAGATAATGCATGGCCAGCAAGTTCTCTCCTCCAATCATCACAGGATTCTTGTGATCTAATGTGCCAATTGGGCAGAATTTGTCACAATATCCCTCAGGAAGACTTCGAACAACTCTGTCAGTCAATACGAAGCCAAATAATTGTATGCATAACAGCCAGAGGTGGACCAACATGTTATTGACTTTCTCAGTTGTAAATCTCCTTCTTTTGAATAACTCATCCAGTTTTTCTAAAATTGTGATCATTTGTTTCTCTGTACATGTACATCGTATCTTCAGATTTCCATCCCATTCAGACGATTCCTTTATGATGTATCATTTAGTTTGTCTTGGAGTGTAATTTCATGTGTTTATATTCGGCATGGCTCAAAAAACTTATATTTATGACCATAATTTTGAAAAATAGTTTTAGTAACTATAATTTTCCGTTAAGTTTCCTGAATACTTGATAGGTCTTTCAGAATAGTGAATAACTGTTTATTTTCCTGATATAAATAGAAATGCCTATTTCAAAATATGTTGCAGTTGTCTAAGTATTGTTCCATTTCTTAATTTGTAGGAAAGAATACAGGTATTAGAAGATACAATTTTTTTATGAGCATTATTCATTAATGGCTTTCATAACAGTTAACAGTTATCAACAATAATTTGTTCACCCCTTCTTGTTAGTACTTAAAATAGTTAATTTTATATGCTGGTTGTGTGCTTTTGTCTGTGTGTAATAATGTTACATATTTGCATTTAACTCTCTGTAAGCACGCTTGGTACACTTTACACCTTGTTGTATATGTAGGTGTCCTGGTACCTACTCAACAATTTACAGACGCTTTGTGCTTAGGACATTGTGGAACAACAGTGGGGTAAAAAAATATTTAGCAGAATAATTACAATTTATTTAATTTACTGTAATGTTTTAATTTTCTCATATTGGGTGGAGTTTTAATCTACATTTAGTGTCTTGCACAATTTTAGGTGGAGAAATATCAACACAATCTATCATGTTTAATGATCACATATCCATCAACAAATGGTGTGTTTGAAGAAACAATTGCTGATGTTTGCAGTTTAATACATGAACATGGTGGCCAGGTAAAAAAGAAATGTTCATGCTGTGTATTGATTTTCAGTGCATTATGTAATGATATTGAAGATTTCTTTTTTTCTTGTCCCTCATTCAGGTATATTTAGATGGAGCAAATATGAATGCCCAGGTTGGTTTGTGCAGGCCTGGTGACTATGGTTCTGATGTTTCACACCTGAACCTGCACAAAACATTTTGCATACCTCATGGAGGAGGCGGTCCAGGAATGGGTCCAATAGGCGTGTAAGGAATATATAATACATGTTTCAACACTTAAATGTATAGGATTTCACATGTCATTGAATTTAATCATCCAACTTTTCTATTTGTGACTTGTTTCTCAGGAAGAACAACTATGACTCTAGAAAATGAAAAATATATGATTATAAATATTAACAAAATAGTTTTCATTGTGAGACTTCTTCAAAACATGGTATGTTTCTCATAAAATGTCACCAAAAACTACAGAAATGAGTGAATTTGAAATTGCTGATCTAAAATTCGCATGCTAATGGAACAGAGGAATGCACAGAACCAGAGCATGCTTTCACAACACACTTGCTTATTGAGTTGTTTAGTTCCCAGATTCATAACAGTTAGTGAACATAGAGGACATTATTGGGATGAAATTAAGTCGTGCATAATCAATTTGCTAGAAAAAGTCTGTGATAGCATACTAGTAGACTTAGTAGTTGACAGTCATTTCATATTTCTGTTGACTTTCACTTCATGCTTACATTTTGGTAAGGATTAGTATGGTAGTAAAAGCTAATTGTCAATCTTTGACCACTTTGAAACCGTATCAAGATCTGACTGAACAGCTTTTTTCAGACAGTACTTCATTATAGATACCTGAATCACCTGAAAAATTCTGAGGTTACTGTTAAGATCGTATGCCATGTCATAAATATATGACTTAAACAGCAAGGGTCCCATCACAATTCCTTGGGACATAAAATTAGCCTATTTCTACATCCAAAATAACATGCAGCATCATCCCTACTATGAAATTCTTAATCCAGTCATAAATTCGGTTTGATACTTCATATGACCATATGTTTGTTAATAAACATCGGTACCAAACTGAGTCAAGTACTCTTCAGAAGTAAAGGACTAATACATTTAGCTGATTGTCTTCATCCAGGACTTTAAAGACACTGTGCAAGAAAAGTGTGAGTTAGATTTCACATAATTGATGCTTGTCTAATCCATGTTGGTTGGCATGGATTGGGTCACGATGTTCGAGGTACCTCAAAACATTTGGGCTCAAAATATATTATGGTATTCTACAATGTACAGATGTCAGTGAAAAAGGATGGCAGTTTTTTGGATTATTTCTGTTGCCCTTCTTGCAGAAGGCATGATTTATGCTTGCTTTCAACTACAGAGCAAAGTTTTTTGTTGGAGGGGTCTATACCATGTTATGCATAACACTGGGACTAATTCAGTGTCATGTTCTGTATAGAATCTGATAAGGATTCCATCAAGCTCTGGAAATTTGTTCCATTTTAGCAAATTCAGCTGTTATTGACAGCACTGATACTGACATCTTTATCACTAACCTTTATGGTGGTGTGAGAATTGACGGGGTTGGCAGAAGAAAGTGTTAACCCTTAATTTAGTAAGGATTAGTATGATCACACTCTCTGTTGTGTCTCTGAATGAACCACTTGCTGCTACCAAGTTTTTTCAAGTGTACTTCTAGGAAATAGCTGTGTGCTATATAATTTGTTTTGTCTTATTTTATTTATGTTCTTGTTGATGAATGAACCCAAACACATAATACATGGCAACTCAAAATATACCCTTCTAGGTTAGCACTTTCTTCCACCAACCCCTTCAGTTAAACTGGTGTAATACTCAAGGATTTTCCTTTGTAAAAGTACACTGACCCATCTCCATAGCCAGGTTGCTAACACATGCTAGTGCAGCAGTGCTAGACTTAGAGTTACACCATTTCAAACCCTGGTGGAAAATTTTCATTGCCGGTATTTGGTCGGCAGTTGGTGGTGTAAAGTTTTGATAACTAGTCTTTGCGCCAATTTCATAGATTAAATTCCAAACCTAACCTAACATCACCTCACCTCACCACAGTGTCTCTTGAAGTGAGAGTATGTGATGCTGTTGATGGTGATCTGCTGATAAGAATGTTAAATTTGGTGGTTCCCCTTGATGCTGTTCAAGAGGAGTGGGCATGTCCTGGCGCTGGGATTTACCCTCTCCCTACTCTTCGTCCACAACAACATGAGCACAACATTATACTACACAGGCACTCATCACAGTCATCCAATGACACAGATAAGCACTTTTTATGTCATAAAAGGCTGGAGAAGGCAATGGAAAACCACCTCCTCTATAATCTTGCCTAGAATGATTACGTAGAATTCATGCATCTGATTCCCTACATCCAATTCCTGAGTATGGGACAACTTTTGACTAAAAGAAAATTTGAAAGTGGAATTTAAAATTTCTGCTTTTGCTGTGTTACCCTCAATTACAGTTCCTGCATCATGTTGGTGCCACTAGAACTTACCAGAATTTCGTTTGGTTTTGTGAAATGTCTTTCAATAAGATTCTGCTATAATAGTCAATGGAGACATCTCACATGGCTCTTTTGACAGTCAGATGTGTGATGTGTCAGAGAAACTGTTATACTAAACATTTAACCAGTGTAAAACTGTATTATTCGCTTCTATACTATCTTTTATCCTCCAAATTGACTCAAAAGTAATCAAAGTGGGTGGTTTGTTGTAAATCAGCATGGTAACTGCTGTGTACTGCTACTAGTGTGTGTGTGTGTGTGTGTGTGTGTGTGTGTGTGTGTGTGTGTGTGTGTGTGAGAGAGAGAGAGAGAGAGAGAGAGAGAGAGAGAGAGAGAGAGAGAGAGAGAGAATGGACTGAGTGAAGTCTTACCAGGCATGAGTACTTAAATCAACCATCAACTTTATCAGCATGGGCCAGCCACTAGAGGCTGCCTGTAGGAAGCATTCACATGGCATCGTGTCAGCTGCACTTTCTACTGGCAACTCAGGCCTATATATGTGCAGAGCAGTGCTGACTCACTCTCACTATGTGCTTTTAGTTTGTACCACTCTTATCAATTGTTGTGTATGAGTCTTGTGTCTTCTTACTTCTAGAGCTATGAGAAGCTTATTTTCATTATTGTTCAGAGGTTTATGAATAAATCCATATTTGTGTTACTTAAATTGGTTTTGTGTATTAATTGGTTACTATATGATTAGCAACAAGTTTGGAACAGTTTCCACATGTGCAGTCTTTAAATGTGGTTTCACCAGGTTCAGACATTATGGACTCCATGCTACCAGCTCTGAATGAACAGCTTACTTCAGCAGTGACCACTTTGTTGGCCTCCATTAACAGACAGTGTACTGTGCCACTGATCTATTCATGGATAATGATTCAGTTGAGGATCTGGAAGCTTTCAAAAAAAGACTAAGATAACATATTTTGGCTTTTGGTGTGGCAGACTCGAATGAAAAGCTTTATTCCTCTCATGGATCCCACCTAAGGTGTATCAATTACTGTGTCAGTTTGCCCCTTTACAAGAACTGGCAGCTCTCACTTTCGACCAAACGTGCAGTTTATTGTCCTACTACCATCACAAATGAATGCATGTCATAGTGGCACGAGTTCAGTTCTACCAATGCTGCAAGAAACCATAGCAGTCAAACAGGGCCTGGGCAGCTGAACTTCATGGTCTTAGCTGTAAGTACTAATTCATTACTGATGCCCATAATGACTCTTATGCAGACTGTATGTTGTGCGACCCAATTATCTGCATAACTCCAGACAAGGAAGTGCTTTATAAGGCTTTACTCTGTAAAAACCACCCACAGGCAGTATCTCAGGCAGCAGGTGACCAGACTGAAGCATGGGATTATGTGACAGTAGTGTCAGAAGATGTGCCTACTAGGGCAACAAATAGCTTGCATGAGGAAGTGGTAATAAACATGGAGGCCCAGCACCGAGCAGACCAAGGCCAGCCCAAGCAGGTGCAACCATCTCAGCACCAGCAGCAACATTCTCTGTTTCCACCTTGTCTTTTGTGTTTTGTCCAGCATGAACATTTAGTGTGCCCTAAGTGCTGGGCCACTTTTAATGCTTACCAGAAGAAAGGCCACATTGCCTCCATGTACCATTTGCCAAAGGTTGTTCAGGATATGGACATGGATATAAACTACGTGACTCCAATGTCTGAGACTTCTCCAAAGTTGTTTATCGAGTTAAGTGTTTTTTTGTCAAGTGTTTTGGCTACAGATCAACACAGGTGCTGCAGTGGTGTTATTGAATTCTCAAACCTATTTGAGTTTAGACTTGCCACCATTGACATCAGTCATGTAGAAGCTGGTCAGTTATAACAAAAAGAACATAATGCAGCTGGGACAATTTATGGCATCTGCCTCTTAAGTCTGTGGTTTGTTCAATTATATTTTTGGTGGTTGCTGATGGTGGTGGTGTTCATAACTTGTTCGGAATGGATGCATTTCAGGCATTTGCATTTTCAGTCGTCAACAAAGTTCACCTTGTGTTTGATCACGTACCATATTCTCAATTGGAAACACTGGGTGAGGAGTTTTTGCACTAGTTTTTGGAAGGTATAGGGTGTGCTATGAATTTTCCTGTTCATATTTCTTTGAAATCCTTGGCTCGGCTTCATTTTTGTTATGCACATCCTGTGCCTGTCTCTGTGAAAGATCAAGTGAGAGCAGAATTTCACAGACTTCAATCTCTAGGGGTGGTATAACCTATTTTGGCTAGTGAATGGTTCTCTCTGCTGGTTGTAGTTCAGAAGCTGTTGGGGAAACTTCGCCTCTGTGGTGACTTCAGTATTACTGTCAACACGTAATCGATCATGGATACTTATCCTCTCACATGCTAGGATGACCTGTTGGCAAAACCATCAGGTGGCCAGTACTTTTCTAAAATTGATAAGTCTGCATGTTCATGTGGACAAAGAGTCTCATTGAGTTCTGGCTTTGAATACTTCTTTTGGTCTCTATCAATATTTGTGCCTTCCTTTTGGTGTGTCTAGCACCCTTGCTATTTTCCAATTATTTTAGAGCAATTAACTATGGCTGTCCTGGGTTGCAATAATTATCTGGATAATATTGCTGTCACAGGCTCCTCCGTGCCCGATCACGTGAAAAATTTGCACATTTAGTCTGCAAGCTTACAGTATAACCTCACAAAATCTCTGTTTTTTTTCAACCTTCTATTGTTTATTTGAGTTTAAAGGTCTTGCGGGGTAGGGTTTAACCTCTGCCAGACCACATACTCACTGTTACATCTATGCCTGGTCCCTCATCCATGAAGGAGCTTCAGGTCTTCCTAGGGAAGATTGCCTACCTACCATAATTCCTGCCAGAGGTGGCCACATTGTTTCACCCGTTATATGCCTTGTTATCCAAGAGTGTGCCTTTTTGATGGAGCCCACATTGCAAATGTACTTTTAAAATGTTAAAACCCAAACTACTCTTGAACCCTTGTTTAGCTACATTCTCTCCAGACTAGCACATAGTTTTGGTGACTGATGCCTCATAGTATGGCCTCAGCATAGTCCTAGCACACCAATATGCTTTCACCTCTAAATGTCTCTTTCTGGCCCACCAGCATTACTCTTAGGTGGAAAATGAGGCTCTTGCTGTAGTCTATGTTCCTGTGGATCCTGATTCCAACTTTGATCATGAAGAATTGCTTTGCTTCCTTTTTGATGCTTAAATGCAGGCTGTGATTGAGGGTTTCCCAATTACAAGCTCACACATAGCAGCTGCCATTGCTGTGGAATCATTCCTTCTCCAGACAGTTCGGTTTGCTCAACAGGGCTGGGCAGATAAACAGCCGGGGTGGGCTTTGGACCTCCTGTGCAACTATTTTTCCTTGTAGTGTCGCTTCTCTGTTTTTGGTGGTGTTCTGCTGTTATCCACAAAAGATCTCCTCGCCGGAGTAGTTATTCACACTGTGTTATGGTACCAAGTTCCACACCTTCTCCACCAGGGCCATTGAGGAGTTTCACACACAAAACTGTTAGCTAAGAGACATATTTTTTGACCAGGGATTGAGGGCAAAACTGTCCATTTTGTTGTGGCTCGTGAGCAGTGTGCCCAACAACACAGCTCCCAAAATATCTCGGTTTCCATAGCCCACTCCATGCCACCCTTAGGAATACATTCATGCAGACTTTGCAGGTCTCTTCTCGAATTCCTACTGTGGATGCATTTCCCTGGTACCCCTTACATTCTCTGGTGTGCATCAGTGTCAGCTGACATCACAGATCATACTCTTCTGAGAGTTTTCTGTATTGAGGAATTGCCTTGTACCTTGTTATTGTTGTGGTCTTCAGACCTGAGACTGGTTTGATGCAGCTCTCCAAGGCTACTCTATGCTGCGCAAGCTTCATCATCTCCCAGTACTTACTGCAACCTACATGCTTCTGAATCTGCTTAGTGTATTCATCTCTTGGTCTCACTCTACGATTTTTACCCTCCACACTGTCCTCAAATGCTAAATTTGTGATCCCTTGATGCCTCAGAACATGTCCTACCAACTGGTCCCTTCTTCTTGCCAAGTTGTGCCACAAACTCCTCTTCTCCCTAATTCTATTCAATACCTCCTCATTAGTTACATGATCTACCCATCTTATCTTCAGCATTCTTTTGTAGCACCACATTTCAAAAGCTTCTATTCTCTTCTTGTCCAAACTATTTATCATCCGTGTCTCACTCCCATACATGGCTACACTCCTTACAAATACTTTCAGAAACGTCTTCCTGACACTTAAATCTATACTCAATGTTAACAAGTTTCTCTTCTTCAGAAACGCTTTCCTTGCCATTGCCAGTCTACATTTTATATCCTCTCTACTTCGACCATCATCAGTTATTTTGCTCCCCAAATAGCAAAACTCCTTTACTACTTTAAGTGTCTCATTTCCTAATTTAATTCCCTCAGCATCATCCGACTTAATTTGACTACATTCCAATATCCTCGTTTTGCTTTTGTTGATGTTCATCTTATATCCTCCTTTCAAGACGCTATCCATTCTGTTCAACTGCTCTTCCAAGTCCTTTGCTGTCTCTGACAGAATTACAATGTCATCAGCAAACCTCAAAGTTTTTATTTATTCGCCATGGATTTTAATACCTATTCTGAATTTTTATTTTGTTTCCTTTACTGCTTGCTCAATATACAGATTGTATAACATCAGGGAGAGGCTACAACCCTGTCTCACTCCCTTCCCAACCACTGCTTCCCTTTCATGTCCCTCGACTCTTATAACTGCCATCTGGTTTATGTACAAATTGTAAATAGCCTTTGGCTCCCTGTATTTTACCCCTACCACCTTTAGAATTGGAAAGAGAGTATTCCAGTCAACATTGTCAAAAGCTTTCTCTAGGTCTACAAATGCTAGAAATGTAGGTTTGCCTTTCCTTAATCTTTCTTCTAAGATAAGGCGTAAGGTCAGTATTACCTCATGTGTTCCAACATTTCTACGGAATCCAAACTGAACTTCCCCAAGTTCGGCTTCTACCAGTTTTTCCATTTGTCTGTACAGAATTCATGTTAGTGTTTTGCAGTTGTAACTTATTAAACTGATAGTTCGGTAATTTTCACATCTGTCAACACCTGCTTTCTTTGGGATTCGAATTATTATATTCTTCTTAAAGTCTGAGGGTATTTCGCCCGTCTCATACATCTTGCTCACCAGATGATAGAGTTTTGTCATGACTGGCTCTCCCAAGGCCGTCAATAGTTCTAATGGAATGTTGTCTACTCTGGGGGGCTTTGTTTCGACTCAGGTCTTTCAGTGCTCTGTCAAACTCTTCATGCAGTATCGTATCTCCCATTTCATCTTCATCTTCATCTTCATCTTCATCTACATCCTCTTCCATTTCCATAATATTGTTGTCAAGAACATCGCCCTTGTATAGACCCTCTATATACTCCTTCCACCTTTCTGCTTTCCCTTCTTTGCTTAGAACTGGGTTTCCATCTGAGTTCTTGATATTCATACAAGTGGTTCTCTTTTCTCCAAAGGTCTCTTTAATTTTCTTGTAGGCAGTATCTATCTTACCCCTAGTGAGATAAGCCTCTACATCCTTACATTTGGCCTCTAGCCATTCCTGCTTAGCCATTTTGCACCTCCTGTCGATCTCATTTTTGAGATGTCTGTATTCCTTTTTGCCTGCTTCAAATACTGCATTTTTATATTTTCTTCTTTCATCAATTAAATTCAATATTTCTTCTGCTACCCAAGGATTTCTACTAGCCCTCGTCTTTTTACCTACTTGATCCTCTGCTGCCTTCACTACTTCATCCCTCAGAGCTACCCATTCTTTTTCTACTGTATTTCTTTTCCGCATTCCTGTCAATGGTTCCCTGATTCTCTCCCTGAAAGTCTCTAGAACCTCTGCTTCTCTAAGTTTATCCAGGTCCTATCTCCTTGAATTCCAATCTTTTTGCAGTTTCTTCAGTTTTAATCTGCAGTTCATAACCAATAGATTGTGGTCAGAGTCCACATCTGCCCATGGAAATGTCTTACAATTTAAAACCTGGTTCCTAAATCTCTGTCTTACCATTATATAATCTATCTGATACCTTATAGTATCTCCAAGGTTCTTCCATGTATACAACCTTCTTTCATGATTCTTAAACCAAGTGTTAGTTATGATTAAGTGAAAAATTCTATCAGACGGCTTCCTCTTTCATTTCTTAGCCCCAATCCATATTCACCTACTATGTTTCCTTCTCTCCCTTTTCCTACACTTGAATTTGTCACCCATAACTATTAAATTTTTGTCTCCCTTCACTACCTGAATAATTTCTTTTATCTCATCATACATATCCTCAATTTCTTCATCATCTGCAGAGCTAGTTGGCATATAAACTTGTACTATTGTAGTAGGCGTGGGCTTTGTCTATCTTGGCCACAATAATGCATTCACTATGCTGTTTGTAGTAGTAGCAGCTTACCCGCACTCCTATTTTTTTATTCATTATTAAACCTACTCCTGCATTACCCCAATTTGATTTTGTATTCATAACCCTGTATTCACCTGACCAGAAGTCTTGTTCCTCATGCTACCGAACTTCACTAATTCCCACTACCCATTTCCCTTTTTAAATTTCCTAACCTACCTGCCCGATTAAGGGATCTGACATTCCATGCTCCGATCTGTAGAACGCCAGTTTTCTTTCTCCTGATAATGACGTCCTCCTGAGTAGTCCCCACCTGGAAATCCGAATGGGGGACTATTTTACCTCCAGAATATTTTACCCAAAAGGACGCCATCATCATTTAACCATACAGTAAAGCTGCATGCTCTCGGGAAAAATTACTGCTGTAGTTTTCCCTTGCTTTCAGCTGTTCGCAGTACTAGCACAGCAAGGCCGTTTTGGTTCGTATTACAAGGCTAAATCAGTCAATCATCCAGACTGTTGCCCCTGCAACTACTGAAAAGGCTGCTGCCCCTCTTCACAAACCACACGTTTGTCCTGCCTCTCAACAGATCAACAGATACCCCTCCATTGTGGTTGCACCTATGGTAGGGCTGTCTGTATTGCTGAGGCACACAAGCCTCTCCACCAATGGCAAGGTCCATGGGCCATGGGGGGGGGGGGGGGGGGAGGGGGGGGGGGGGGAGTGAGGGGTTATATAAATATAAGGGGCAAATTCAGTAATGGTGTCATCCTATTGAATCATATAGTAACTTTGATTAACAATATGCCAGATAACTGCAAAACTGATGAAGTCAGGCAAACCATTTGGTTTAGACAATGCATGGTGGAATGATTAGTATGTATGTTCCTTCTCTGTTTTCTGAGCACCTATTGTTTCACACCCATGGGGGAGCAGAGCTCAGTTGAGTTGCTTCATGACCGGCAGCCTCACACACTCCTCCACCTTCTGTGGTCTGTACCGCACCTGCTGCTATCGGGCCTGTCTGGCCACTTTGTGTCAGCATTGCCAGTGTAGATTCAAGGGTTTGGTTGCCAGCCCAAGTGGAAACTGGGCACTGTTGTCCATTGCTGGGCATGCTGTCTTTGTGATGTCCTTACAGCCAATGGGCTGGTGTATTCTACTTTGATCAGTTGCAACCCTGCTTGCTGCTAGAAGCTACCATTTCACAGGTGCGACCCCATCACCACAGCCCATCCCTCTGCTCTCCACCTTGAGCCCATCATCACCTGTTGTGCAGGCAACCTCTTCCCACTGGCTGCCTCACCACGTCCGGCGCAGCCTTTCTCCAGCCTTTTGTACATTGCTGCAGCCTTCTTTCCTGGATGGGCCATCTCCACTGGCCCCCTCACCATCACCATCTCAGCCATTTTGTCACCAGTGGGTCCAGCCCTGTCTCCTTTGCACTGGGAACCATCTGCTGCTGATGACAAAGACGTGGCAGTGTCCTCCCTGGTGCTGTCATCAGTCAGCACATTCTGGCCCTATGCTCCATTGTCCGCCTGATACACTGTCCTGCCCCTGCTATTGGCTCTGACTGCCACCACTTTGGATCTGATGGATGTCTCTCTCATTGGGCCACTGGCATCTCCTCTGTCACCTGGGTGCCCTCTCCACATGAGGGATCAATGTGCTAGAGAGAGAGAGAGAGAGAGAGAGAGAGAGAGAGAGAGAGAGAGAGAGAGAGAGAGAGAGAGAGAGAGAGTGTATATACCTATCCTTTTTTCCCCCTAAGGTAAGTCTTTCCGCTCCCGGGATTGGAATGACTCCTTACCCTCTCCCTTAAAACCCACATCCTTTCATCTTTCCTTTTCCTTCCCTCTTTCCTGACGAAGCAGCCACCGGTTGCAAAAGCTCGAAATTTTGTGTGTGTGTGTTTGTGTGTTATTTTATTGTGCCTGTCTACCGGCGCTTTCCCGCTTGGTAAGTCTTGGAATCTTTGTTATGTATGATACATGCCAACAGAACAGGGGAAACAGATCAGTTAAACAAGTTATCAATTAGCAATTATAAACCAATAGGAAAAAGACTAAATAGACAGTGAGCTTACCTCATGGAGTGAAGAAGAAATGTTACAGGATAAGCATTTGTGCATAGTTTACAGAGCTGCAGAAGTTATTGCACTCTGGATGTAGACAGTGGTATGCTTGTTTTAGTGCTCCAGTATTGTGACAAATAAAAAGCAGGAAGCCTATTTCAGACATTTACCCATTCTGCATTTCAGATTTTTATAGCAATGACCAAATCACATTCATGCTGAAAGTTCCCTGCTTTGGTATTTGTGTATATCTCTAGCCGGCACACAATATTTGTATTGATAGTTGTTCTTTGTTCTGTGAAACTGACAAAGATAACCATACTTTGATGACAGGAAACAGTGGGCATCAGGTTTTTGGTGGTAAATGTATGTTTGAATGACATGGTTACTCTTTGTTTTTTTGGGTATTGAAAGTAATTTAATTTTGATCACCCATCATGACATGGTTTTAAACACAGGTGGAAATTTACTTGGTACATGTTTTGTGTTTTGCAATGACCATTTCTTTGATGATCATGATGATTATATTAATAAATAGGCCTTGTATGTACCTTTATATTGTAAATTAACTATTTATATTGGCATGTTCAGTTTTACTCTGAAAAGGACTTAGGAAATAAAATAAATCCTTCAACCTTTATATTTTTCTCACAGGACTATTAATTTTCACTCAACTCTGATATCTTTAAATGAAGATTTGATAACTTGTGAACCTTGATCAACTAAAGCTCTTACTTGTACAATGAGCAGCTTGTATATATAATTGTTTAGGATTCTGCAGCCAGAGTTGGTTCACATAAGAGTTTTCTTAGTTTGGTAGCACTTCATAATCAGATATACTTATCTTGCTCTCTTACTGGTGGTACATTTGACAGAAAAAACAATACTCATAGTATGACCTCACACTGCCTGTTGTAAAACTGTTTCTAGTGGGGTAATTGTCACTGTGTCTGTGGTTGATGACAAACCACACATGCTTCCCATGGCATGCTGAATGAGTTCAGTCTTTGTTGACTGGGTGCAGGATGATGAACCTGGGTTCCCTGATCTGGGGACAAGTGAGCACCACACTGAATGAGGTCGCACATTATTGAACACACTGGACTCACATTCAGGAGGACAATGGTTCAAACCTGCATCTGGTCATCCTAATTTCTCTCTGTCACTTTAGACAAATGCCAGGATGGTTCCTTTGAAAGGGCACTGCCAATTTCCTTCCCTGTCCTTCCTTAATACGAGCTTGTGCACCATCTCTAATGACGTCATTGCCGATGGAATGTTAAACACTTATCCCCCCCCCCCCCCCTCCTCCTCCTCCTCCTCCTCCTCCTCAAGTGAGAACCACTAGTCCCTATAACTTTAAGCTCTGGGCATGCTTCAGCAACCACCATGTGGCATGGCAGTGGAACATCATGTCACAAGGAATGGGGTTCTTGGCTTAATGAGTTTGCACAAACCAGAGAGGGAGAGGGATTGGGAGGGGGGAGGCGGAGGGGGAGGGGGAGACTCAGCTCCAAGGTGTGCCACTGAGGTGGATGGCTGTAGAGTTAAAACAGGAGTTAGCATGCAATTGGTGGGGAACCTGCTACACTTCACCTGCATAAGGCTTACATAATAGGCAAGTGGGACTGTGTGTGGGTGGACCCTTAGTTCCCTTGCTACTATTGGTACCAAGATAAAACCATCAAACTCTTCCAAATAAACACCCAGAAGGATGGGTCTATCACTAGTATGTATCAATACCAACCCAGTAAGAGGGCTCATGGGAGCAGTCCTCCTGAAAGGAATGTTGCTAAATGTGCTTCAGCCATGAGGAACAGAACATGTGCTATTGGTCAGAATGTGTTTCTAATAGTTAAGAGAAAAGAGGACAGCTTCAAGTAAGTTTCACCTTTCTATGAGGGTGAGTTAAATGAAAACCTTAAATTTTTAATAACAAATTGAAATTTTGCCCCATTATCCTCTAAGTTGGTAAGCATGCTGCAGAATGACCTGTGGGTGGCAGTGTAGTGCAGATGCACACATACCATTGCAGTATCAGTATAAAGATGGCTGCCCCACTTGCGACATGCATAAGGGAAGAACAGTGTTCGGTTACTCGCTTTTGGTGTAGTGAAGATGTGAAACCTATTTAAATTCATTGACGAATGAAAGTTCTGTATGGTGATGCCTGTTTGTTGCAGCAGCAAGTCTATGAATGGAGTAGGAAATTCACAAATAGTGTGACTTCGGTGGAAGATGCTCCTTGTCCAGGTCAGGCACAAGTTGTGACTCCACAGAACATTGCACCAGTTGAAGTCATAGGGAAGGAAAACTGCCGAGTGACACGGAATGACATTGCAGGGTGTTTACGGATTAGTCACAGGTCAGCACACCACATTGTGCATGATGTGCTCCACTTTCACAAAGTGTCTGCAAGATGGGTGCCATGGAAGCTAACTCTTGAAATGAGAGAACGACATGTTGATGCTTGTGAAGAACTTCTTCGGCACTTTGAATGAGAAGGTGATGGCTTCCTTGCAAGAATCTTTACTGGGGACAAAACCTGGGTTCACTTCCACCAACCAGAAATGGAGAGAGAGAGCAAGGAATGGCGCCATTCCTCATCACCAAAACCAAAGGAATTTCGAACAGAACCATCAGCAGGGGAGGTTATGCTGCCACTCTTATGGGACAAAAAGGTGTCACTTTGGAGCATTACATGCCTAGGGAGACCACTATCACCAGCGCATCATACACAGATCTCCTATAAAATCATCTGTGGCCTGCAATCAAATCAAAGTGACGTAGATTGCTGTCAGCAGGTGTCCTTTTGCAACATGACAATGCAAAGCCCCACACTGCCTGTACAACAGTTGCAACAATCACAGACCTGCATTTTGAGTGTCTTCCTCATCCACCATACTAACCAGACCTTGCCTCAAGTGATTTCCATATGTTTGGACCACTCAAAGACGCAATGGGAGGAAATAAGTTCCATTCTGATGAAGAGGTACACCACGCGGTGCATGAGTGGTTGCACGGACTACCAAAAGCATTTTTTCCTAAAGGAATTTATGCACTTTGCAAGCACTGGAGGACTTGCATTGAGCATGGGGGAGATTATGTTGAAAAGTGATACAGCTTTGTACCACTTCTACACAATAAATAATGTTTTAAAAATTATTTAAGGTTTTCATTTGACTCACCCTTGTACATTGGTAAAGGTCTGCGAGACATTGCTGGGATTTTAAAATCAGATAAGAAATGGGACACTGTTTGTTGAAACATCCATTTCCTAACAAGCAACAAAACCCCTTGCGCCTAAACCTTCAGGGCAAAATGTACCACAGAAATGGAGCTGCACAACACATCAGACAATAGTAAAGGAGTTGTGTCATACAGAGTTATTATATATATTCCAAATGAAGACATGGAAGATAAGTGGGCTAAAGGTGGAGTGACTAATGTGCAAAATATGAAAAAAGTAGGCAGCAAACCAGTGATAATTGTACCTTTATTCTTGCATTTTATAGCATAAAACTCCCAAAGCACATCAGGGCAGACCTTCTTAATTTGAAAGTGAGGCTTATACACCAAATCTTATGCACTATTTCAAATGCTAACCCTTTGGACCCTCCACACCAGCATGTAAAAGTGAAGCAACTTGGGGTAAATGTGGTAAGTCTTCCAAAAAATGAGTCATTAGTTCATCTCCTCTTGAAGTGTGTTAATGGCTGTGGGGATAGCCATGTCTGGAGTAGAGACTGCTCTGTATTCCATAGAAAAGATGATACAGAGCTCAAAATGGGAAAGCAGATACTGTACAGCAAAGCAAAAACTATTTATAAATCTATGCAACCCTCTACTTTTGATACTTCATTTACTTCAGCTCTCAAAAAGCCAGTCCCAAAAATCTGATGTCTTTACACAGACAGAGGCATAAAGAACCAGCACAAATGCCTGTGTTTGTAAGTTCAATTGCAAAACAACACACTTATCTCAAAACTTGCAGTTTCCTCCATACAACCAGAAAGTCCCCCTACCTACCCTTTCATCAACCAGTTGACCAGGAGGCTCTCACTGACTTATCACATGGTTATTCCACCCATTCCTCCTATATGGGGATTTTAATGCACAAAATGTGCTATGGGCCTCTGCTGCCACCTGCCGTGGGGTAGAGCTGTTGAGAACCTCCTGTTGCCAAGAGACCTTTGTCCTCTGAACATGAGGCAGAGCACACATTTTGGCACTGCTACTGTGGTGTTCTATCACTGGTCTTTTGATATATCATCCAGCCCTCACATGTACTGCACATTTGGAAGTGTTAAGTGACTTGCATTATAGTAATCACTTCCCATCTGGATACACCTGGCGGTGGACTGGATGCTTTTCAGCCAACTTACTTTTTTCTTAATGCCATGATAATGTCCAGGACTATCACAAAGATGATCCATTGTGCCACTTAATCATGCATCCTAAAGTTTTCAGGCCAAACTCTAAGACAGTCTGCTCTCATGTTGGATAAGGAGTGCTCCTCTACCAGGGACAGGTAGGAGACTCTGTGTAGATTCAAATATTTTCAAACAGCAGAGAACCTCACAGCATTATGGGTAGTGAGGGTGAAAAACCACTGAATTATAAAAGAGATTAAACAAGGACCATGGCAGCAGTTCATGAGCCCTATATACTATTCAGCCAACAGTACATTTGTATGAGAGAATGTGAGGAGGATTTGTGGACTAGGTTACTGCTTTAATGAGAAATGCAAGCATGTACATGGACCTGAGAGACATATACCAGATAATGGCAGAACATTTCATGGGGGTAGCTGCCACTGCAAGTCTGGATCCATCTTCCTAAGACCACAGAATTGCTGGCATCGAGGGGGGAGGGAAGAGAGTTGGGGGGGGGGGGGGGGGGGGAGTGGAACTTCAGTTCCACCAGTGATGAAATGTATAACTGTCCATTTTCCACATGAGAGCTGGATTCAGCATTTTCTGCAGCTTGTTACACAAAACCTGATGGTCAGAATAGGGTCCAATAGAGAATGTTACAGCACCTCACAAATAACAGCAAAGAAACCTTCATGGGTATTTGGACAATTTCCTGACTCATTGAAAAGTGCCATTCTAAACCCCCTCTGATACATGTCAGAGTACTGCCCTCACTATGTGCATAGGAGAATTATTGGAGCGGATGGTAAACTGCCATTTTGTCTGGATTTTAGAATCCAAACAGCTCCTTAGGCTATTTAAGTGTGGGTTCAGGATATAATGATTGACAATCAATAATCAATCCTTCTGGAGGTGGTTATACAACAAGCTTTTCTCCACAGGCATCACCTAATAGATAATTTTATTTGCCCTTGAAGGCTTACAATGCTACTAAGAGGCATAATATCCTCAGGCAACTCCATGAATGGGGCATAAAGGTGATGTTTACCAGTATTCCTACAGTCCTTCCCTTCCTCACATTATTTTAAGTATTGTTGGCCATTATTATTATTTTTTATTATTATTATTTATTTTATGGCTTTCATTGAACCACTCTAGTCGAAAATACAAAGTTGTAAACAAGCTGTTACTCAGGGATACAATTTGGCTCAACAATAACTTAATATGATAATTAGATAATATAATTATTAGAGTCTATTCTTATATGAAAGGTGTTTTGCTCTTCTGTTTCCCCAATATTTCTTCATTCTTCCAGATGTTTTCTTTCTTTCTTCATCTGAGACCACTCTTCCTGTACTCCTTTTCTTGATTTTCATTTGTAGTCTGGTTTGCGGGTCTTGCAGTATTCTGGTTTTCTCTGTTTTGTTTTTTAGGTCATCTACTGTAATTTGGAGTTCTTTTATATCTTCATTAATTTCTGTGATCCATTTAATGTCGCTCTTGCTATTCCACAATTTTTGTATTATTTTTTTACTAATTCTGTTTTCTGGAGTTCTCATCAGATGTCCAAAGAATGAGATGCATTTCTTCCTGCTCGTGCTCATGACTGGTTCTATTTTCTTCTATACTGTTTCATTTGATGCTATTCTTCAATGTCAATTTATTTTATACTGTTTATTTATACATGTCCTTATTATTCTTCTTTCTGTTTTCAGTATTCTGTCAATTTCTGCTGTATTAGTTGTTATGAAGATAGTTTCAGCTGCATACATTATTTCTGGTTGTGTAACTGTTTTATAGTATTTTAATTTTGCATCTATATATACGCTTTTTTTGTTGTATGTAGTTTTGATAATGTAATTTGCGTAGTTCAGTTTTTTTATTCTATTCTGCCATGATGGCTTCTCATTTAAATTGTATGTTATTATTTTGCCTAAATATTTAAATTTATCAACTATTTTGATTTCCTGTTCTCCTATTGTAATTTTGTTTTCAAGTGGTGGATCAGTTAGCATAATCTCCGTTTTTTCAAATGATATTCTAAGCCCTACTTTCTCTGCTATTTCCTGTAGTGATTTCACTTGTTGCCTAGCTTCTTGAATGGTGTTGGCTAGGAGAGCAAGATCATCAGCGAATCCCAAGCAGTTTAAGCTAATATCATCTTTTGCACTTCCAATTCTTATCATCTTTGGATTGTCATTGTACTATCCTCTCATTATATATTCCAGTGCACAGTTGAACAGTAATGGTGATAGGCAGTCACCTTGTCTTAAGCCTGTTTTTATGAAGAATGGTTCCGAAATTTATCCTCTAAACTTCACTTTTGATTTGGTGTTGGTTAGAGTGAGTTGTATTATTTTAATTAGTTTTGGATGGATTCCTAGATTTCTTAAAATTTTTAATTCTGATGGTCTGTGGAGACAGTCATATGCCTTCTTAAAATCTACAAATGTTATTGCCAGAGGTTTGTTCCGTTTCTCGTAGTATGCCATAATCAATTTTAAACTAATTATCCGCTCTGCACAGCTTCTCCATGGTCTGAAACCTCCCTGATATTCCCCTAACTCTTGTTCTAATTGCTACTTCATTCTTTCATATAGGATCTTGGCTAGAATTTTGTATGTGCAACCTAGGAGAGAGATTCCTCTGTAGTTGTTTGGGTTGCTCATATCTCCCTTTTTGTGTAGTGGGTGGATGATAGCTGTGGTCCAATATTTGGGGAATCATTCAGTTACCCAGATTTTTGTTAAGAGCCATGTGTAAGGAGGTCTTGACTGTGTCACTTGCGTATTTCCACATTTTAACAAAAACCTGATCTTGTCCACATGCCTTATAATTTTTTGTTCTTTAAGAATTTTTTTCTACTTCTTGGAAAGTTGGAGGGTCTAGTTTGTTAGGTTTGGTTTTTATTGGGGTATTTATGTTGATTTGTAAGGGTTCTTTGGGTTCCTTGCAATTCAGAAGTTTGTTAAATGCTTTTGCCATGATTTCTGCATTTTCCTTGTTACTGTCTGTCATTCTTCCATCTTCATCTTTCAGTATTATTGTAGGGGCCCCATGTTGTTGTAGTTGTTTCCCCAAAGGTTTTATAGTAGTTCCTGGAGTTGGTTTTATGATAATTACCTTCTATAGAGTTTATAATATATTTATGGAATCCTCTCTTGATTCTTCTAATATTTTGTGAGAATTTTTTCTTTCATATTTTAGGTTGATGGCATTTTCTTCAGTTTTATGTGTTTGAAACTTTAACCATGCTTGGTGTCTGTTTTCACGGAATTTGTCACATTCTGATGTCCACCATGCATGTTTCCTTTGTGGGTTCAAGGGAGCTAGATTCTCTGCTTCTTTTTTAAGATTAGGCACTAGTTGTTCTAGATCATCTGTTAATTTGATGGTTTGTGTTATTTGTTGGTATTTATTATTTTTAATTAGCTGATGTGGGTCAAACCTCCTTTTTATTTTATTAGTTTTTCCGGTCCTCTTCTTTAACGGAGTGAATTTGATTTTAATTTTAACTGTATAATGGTCTGAGCCTGTGTCTACTCCTCTCAGTACTTTAACATTGTGGATCTCCTTATGAAAATTTTTGACCGTACACACACGATCTAGCTGCCACACCCCCTTCCTCCAGTCTGGAAGTTTCCATGTTTTAAGTTTACTTGGCTTCCTCTTAAAGTATGTTGATTTAGATATAAGGTTGTGTTCTCTGCAGAGTTCTACAAGTCTTTGACCGTTTTTGTTCGTAAATTTATGTGGACTCCATTTTCCAATTGTATCTTTATATTTCCTTTCATTTCCCAACTGAACATTGAAATCTCCCAACAAGATTTTTACATTCTTTTCATTTACTCTGTTCACAGTTTGTTCTAGAAGGTCCCAAAATTTATCTACCTCTTCCTTTGTTTTTGTTAGACAATTTTTTTCATTTGTTGGGGCATGAGCATTTATTATTGTATAGGTTTTATTCATTGTTTTAAAGCTTAGAGTAGCAATTCTTGGTGATACTGCTTGGAAATCCATTACTGAATCTATTGTTTTTATGTTTACTAAAAACCCTGTTCTAAACTGGGGACATTGTTTCATTGTCCTCGGTCCTGTTTTCCCATTATAAATTCTGTATCTTTGGGATTCGAATGGGTCCTCTGTGGTGTTTCTCATTTCTTGGATCCCTGTTATTAAAATTTTTTGTTTATTTAGTTCATCTGTGAGTTCCTTGAGTTTTCCGGACTGAAGTAATGAGTTTACGTCGTGTGTTGCTACATAATTTATTTGCTCATGTTTAATCTTCTTTTTGTGTTTTAGTGTGCATTTTGATGGTTGCAAATGCTCCAATTCATTGCTGTCTTCTAGTTTACTAACCACCGAATCTGATGTAGCCTTTTCCTGCCTTTTGGAGCAGGACGGTGGAATTTTTTTCCTAAAAGGCCTTTCCATTTTTTACTTCCGAAGGTTGTCAACCTTAGTTGGAGCAAGCTCTGATTTACAACTACGGTTGTTAGCTGCGGAGGGTGTGTTTGGTCCACGAGAGCTATTTTATTTCACTCAAGTCCACCGGTAAACCAGTGAGGACTTCCCTATCCGCCACCTGGGATGCGCCACATAGGAGTATCACCACTCCTCCTACTATGACAGCATAGTAGGTTCATATTATTGTTGGCAATATTTTGTTTAGTAATTTTGACCTAGAGAACTGAGATCTTCAAAGTAGAGTTTTAAATGTGACTGTTTTTTCAGTGGGTATTACCAATAATATGTCCACTGTAAGGGACCCCATCCAGTGTTCCCTAGTCATTGACAATTCTCTATTTTTAGCTCGTCTTCCAGCATTGCAAGCACCATGTGTCAGTCACAGCCGAAAGTTTGGAAGCTTGAGAAATAGGTAGATAAAACTGGCACCAGATTTCCAATTGAGAATTCTGTATGGGTCCTTTTTAACTATTTATATGCTGTTTTTTATTTGCTTGAATTTATAATAAGGGACACTACCTCCAAACAAAATGTGTTGCTGTCCCCCTCACACCTGTGTACTACTCCACTGGCCACCCACCCTTTGTTTTATTCTTTAACAGCTCATGGCTAGCAATGCGGCCTATATTGATACGTGCAAAGCATTTCACATTAGAAATGTGCGTGGAAAGTATTGATGTTTTATGCCAAGATTGAAATAAAGAAACCTTTGGCTACGTAGGAGGACCAGAATTAGTTTCGAATTGATCACATTCAAGAACTAATTCACTCTAAATATAATTTTAGGTCTGTTCTTATAACATTTTAGATAAGGATTGCAATTTTACTGAAGTATACACAGATGGCTCAAAATATGGAGATAGTCTTTGCCAGCTGCCTCTTTGGGTATAGACTCCTCAGACAGTTCATAGTTTTTAGTGCCAAACTATAAGCAATCCTGAAGGCAATGGAGCAGGTGAGTCATCATCAAAACAAAAAGTTTCTTCAATTCCCTTAGTGTCATACAAACATTGTAGCAAATGTACCCAGTGGAAATAATAATCCAGTTATGCAAGACAAACTGGGTGTGATGTACCTACCACCAGTCACTCAAACTGGATGAAGTCACCCTCACCAAACTCTGCATAAGAGACTGACCATTACTGCATGGTTTCATACCTCAGTGAGAATACCTCTTTAGTCTGTGATGCCTGTTGGGTATGAAATACCATACACCATGTTTTGTTAGAGTGCATTTTATATTTGGACCAGAGGGCAGAGGTTATTGTAAAGGGGGACCTATCTTCTGTTTTAGCTGAAGCTGAGATGAATGGGACACAGCTTTCAGAATTTTGTGCTTTGTCAGGACTGCAACCCAAGTTATTAAGTTGGAGATTTTAGTGCATCACAGAATCCTAGTGATAAGCTAGCAACATATATTAAGAAAATTTTGACAATACTACATCTTCTGGAACTTAATTATTACTGAAGTATCCATCATGCTGGAGATGCTGAATTTGAGAGTTTTATTTTTATACTTCTCTAAATTTACAGATTAGACTGCATAGAAATGTAACACATGTGTCATTTAATAAACATGGTATTGTAATTTGGTGAATGGCTGCTCACTGTCTTGTTCGTGCATTTGGAGGTATCTCAAGTGGGTAGGAAGAAGTGAGGTGGTTCATACTTCAAACACAGCAGTAGTTAGACTGGTTCCTTATGAACTGCATGGCCAAGCTATCTTGCCTAATAAAATTTCTCTATTATTTGAAGACTAAGGAGAACTATATGCTTCTGGTCAAAGTTGATTTGAACCTTCTGTAGTAAGAGGGTTGGGTCAACTCGCGAAGAAAACTTTGACACTATCAGGAACATATGAACCATGTTACTGCCCTTTGAACCATGGGACCCAAGAAGCACACAAATGAATTAGTTTATTGTCAAATTTTGAAGTATCCCAAAGGAACAAACAAACATCAAAATTTTATATAATTCATTGTACAGAAAAAAAATCTACTCATCAAATAGTGGCAGGAGGAAACACACATAAATTAAGGAAATGTGCAACTCCTTGGAGTCAGTGGCTGTATTTGGCAGAAGGGTTGAAGGAAAAGGAAAACGGCTGTTGAGGTTTAGGAGACAGTGATAATTACAGAAAAGTAAACCAGAACCCTGGTTCAGGGGAGGCTTATCTGATGGGATGAGAAGGGAAGAGTGGTAGTTGGGGCTGCACTGGATGAGATTTGAAAACCTGAGGGCTTAAAGGTGGAAGATAGGGTAATAAATAAGGCAGAGGTCACTGACAAAACATTGTGCAAGAGTTCATAAGAGCAGAAAGATAAGTTCATTATACATGGTAGAGATGTGAAGTGGGAAGGGGAGGAGGAGGCTGAGGCAATATGACAGGTCCAAAAATAAGAGAAATATAAACTAAAAATAGTTAATAAAGGAATATTTGCTGAAAGGAAATGCTTAGACTGAAGAAATAAATGTAAATTAAGACCAGATGGGTGGTGAGAACCAAGGACATGTAACGCCAGTTACATAGCTCTGAGAAACTGGTGTCAGGGAAGAGAAGCCAGATGGCATGTGTAGTGAAACAGACATGGAGGTCACATCTGTCATGTTGTATAGCATGCTTTGCAACAGGATACTGTGTGTTGCCAGTGTACACTGTCTGTCTACGACCAGTCATCCTAACTGATGATTTGGTGGTGGTCATACTGGTACAGATGGCGAAATAGTTTTTATATAACAGCTGATAAGGACATGTGTTGTTTCACATGTGGCTCTTCTTTTGATAGTAAATGTTTTTCCAGTTAGAGGGCTGATATAGGTGGTGGTAGGGGGGTGCATAGGACAAGTCTTACAGTCAAGATAGTCATATGGGTTGGAGCCATAGGCCAGTTCTTTCCCATCATCCTTCTTCCTTCCCCTTCAATCCGTCTGCCAGAAGGAGCAAGCAGCTCCAAACGTTTGCACAGTTCCTTAACTTTTATACACTCCTGGAAATGGAAAAAAGAACACATTGACACCGGTGTGTCAGACCCACCATACTTGCTCCGGACACTGCGAGAGGGCTGTACAAGCAATGATCACAAGCACGGCACAGCGGACACACCAGAAACTGCGGTGTTGGCCATCGAATGGCGCTAGCTGCGCAGCATTTGTGCATCGCCGCCGTCAGTGTCAGCCAGTTTGCCGTGGCATACGGAGCTCCATCGCAGTCTTTAACACTGGTTGCATGCCGCGACAGCGTGGACGTGAACCGTATGTACAGTTGACGGACTTTGAGCGAGGGCGTATAGTGGGCATGCGGGAGGCCGGGTGGACGTACCGCCGAATTGCTCAACACGTGGGGCGTGAGGTCTCCACAGTACATCGATGTTGTCGCCAGTGGTCGGCGGAAGGTGCACATGCCCGTCGACCTGGGACCGGACCGCAGCGACGCACGGATGCATGCCAAGACCGTAGGATCCTACGCAGTGCCGTAGGGGACCTCACAGCCACTTCCCAGCAAATTAGGGACACTGTTGCTCCTGGGGTATCGGCGAGGACCATTCGCAACCGTCTCCATGAAGCTGGGCTACGGTCCCGCACACCCTTAGGCCGTCTTCCGCTCACGCCCCAACATCGTGCAGCCCGCCTCCAGTGGTGTCGCGACAGGTGTGAATGGAGGGACGAATGGAGACGTGTCGTCTTCAGCGATGAGAGTCGCTTCTGCCTTGGTGCCAATGATGGTCGTATGCGTGTTTGGCGCCGTGCACGTGAGCGCCACAATCAGGACTGCATAAGACCGAGGCACACAGGGCCAACACCTGGCATCATGGTGTGGGGAGCGATCTCCTACACTGGCTGTACACCTCTGGTGATCGCCGAGGGGACACTGAATAGTGCACGGTACATCCAAACCGTCATCGAACCCATCGTTCTACCATTCCTAGACTGGCAAGGGAACTTGCTGTTCCAACAGGACAATGCACATCCGCATGTATCCCGTGCCACCCAACGTGCTCTAGAAGGTGTAAGTCAACTACCCTGGCCAGCAAGATCTCCGGATCTGTCCCCCATTGAGGATGTTTGGGACTGGATGAAGCGTCGTCTCACGCGGTCTGCACGTCCAGCACGAACGCTGGTCCAACTGAGGCGCCAGGTGGAAATGGCATGGCAAGCCGTTCCACAGGACTACATCCAGCATCTCTATGATTGTCTCCATGGGAGAATAGCAGCCTGCATTGCTGCGAAAGGTGGATATACACTGTGCTAGTGCCGACATTGTGCATGCTCTGTTGCCTGTGTCTATGTGCCTGTGGTTCTGTCAGTGTGATAATGTGATGTATCTGACCCCAGGAATGTGTCAATAAAGTTTCCCCTTCCTGGGACAATGAATTCACGGTGTTCTTATTTCAATTTCCAGGAGTGTATGTGTTTTATCCTGCCACCTCTCTGCAAGAATAATTTTTTGTCTACCAGTAAATTAAATTATATTTTCAAAAAAAATTTTTTTGTTTCATCAATATAAACCAACATCAAAAGTTAACTATTAGGCCCTGGAAACCCAAATCTCTGTACATTTCCAAAAGCTCCATAGCTGGTTTCAGGAAAATTGCTTCTTATTCATAATGATCATTCTAAAATAAGGGTGCAGGAAGTACATCCTTCAAGCAACAATGATTCCTTAATGTTTCCTGATGAAAAATATTTCAGAGCTGTAACTGCATGAGACAAAGAAATGAACAATGTTTTGATTAGCAAAAGTTAAGATAAGTAATATAAATTATTTAAAATAAATGAATTGAAGTACAAAAAAAGCTTTGTAGCACTGGAAAATCTAGTTTCCACATATGCATGAAGTACTCAATGAAATATCCAAAGTGATTTGATCTGACACACATTTTCTTTGGAAGAAAGCCAATTCTTTGGAATTAGCATTACAGCAAACTTGGACATAACAACTTTCTTTGTATGACTCTATTACATAACATTACTACAGGAACATAGTTTTTCTTAAAGTAGTTCTCAGAAACAATAAGTGACATGTGTGGAACTTGTATAATCTCCTGCTAATGAAGACATGTTTGCCACTTAGAGCATATACATGTCATAGTTTCAGGAGTTGCTGAGGCTGTGATTGGAGTGTGTTCTTACCATGATTTTTATTAATTTTGGGAAACAAATGATTTTTAGTAGTTCCTGATCACTTACATATTGTCTCTCCATAAATAAGGGAAGAAAAGTATTTTGGATTTTACAAATATCACCTCTGCAATATATTTTGTAGTCCACGTAAGACATAGCATCTGGAATTTTCTGAGTTAGCTTTTTGTCTAAAAGCAGTGCACATGCTTTCAAGGTATTGAGTACAATAAGCAGTATTTACTTTTGTCATCTGTAGAACACTCTTGGTTTTGTGTGGCTGTGTTAAGGTATCTTCCAATGTTTTGTTCAGTAACCGTGGTTCATAATGCGGTAGTACAGTAGAGGTCAGCCATCAGAACCCCTCCTGTGAATTTGATATGCACATTTTTCAATGCACAAATTGAAATATTATGTAAAATTTGTTAGAGTGGTCTTACTTCACATAAAGGTCATTCATGTTTAAGCACTTGTTATATGCTAATACTTTATAATACTCAGAGTATGTTCACATAACTCAAGAATTAATATTTTTCATGATTAGTACACGAGTCTTTTATTATTGTATCTATTTCAAGAAAAACATTCCTCTTGAATTGCAAAATAATTAAAGTGTAAGGAAACAATTAACAGACAGTTAATTAATAAGAGTACAGTGTTTCAAAATGCAAGATCCTCATTTCAAAGTGCAATTTATTAGCAGATTCTATTCATTTTGTTGCTATTTGTCAATGAAACCTGAATTCATTAAGACAAACAAATTATTTACTTCTAGCAGCAAGAATAAATACTCTTATGTACAAATATATTTATTTTCCTTTGTATATTCCCAGTAAACTGTTTGATTTTATTTTTCATTTGTTTCCAGAAAAGCTCATCTTGCTCCATTCTTACCAACACATCCTATTGTCAATCCAATGGCTGATATGGGTAAACAGTCGAAGTCTTTTGGTGTTGTCAGTGCTGCACCATTTGGTTCCTCTGCAATCTTACCAATTTCATGGGCATATATAAAGGTTAGTTAACAATAATAAACTCTGGGAAGATTTTCTGGTACAATTGTTACTCTCACTATTCCTTGGTAAACATATTTCTAAAATAAGACTGTGGCCTGAACTACAGATGTTCATGTGAGGGCAGATTTTTTTCAGTAAAACTAAACATTATTTATTACTAATGTTCTAGCCACAAAATTCTCAGAAAAATATACCTGATGAGTTATGAAATTTTTCTTTCTACTGGAGAACAGGCTAGGGAGTAATAATGTAGGAGGATCTGCTATATATCAGGTGAATGAGAGAATTCGTATGTAAATCAAATTCTGTGTCAGATAAAAACTGATTCACTCACTGTAAATAAAAAAACATAAAAAGACTAGATGAGATACTTAAAGGATGTGGAATAAGTAAAAAAATAAATTAATGAAGAAAAACTGTAAAAATTACTGCAGTTAGTTAGAAATTCGCTATTTAAGTTTGCTTTACCTGATTTTTGTTTCTAGTGCCAGTAAAAAGAACAATAGACAAACAAACACTGCATTGAACAATTCATGTTTCCTAGTTATATCATATTCAATAACATGTACTTAAATATTAGTAATTAGTTGAAAAATAAACTGTGGAAAAAGTCAGTATCAATCACTTATGAAAGTGGCAAGGTTGCCAATATGCTACATTGTGGAAATATGCTACCACAGTAAATAAATTATGGGTATATATTTTGATTACACCTAAGTTTTTACCCAAGCTAAAACAGAAACATGACTGGCAGTGTTTCTCTTTGTCAGTAGCTTTACAACATTCCGCATACAAGAAAACATAACTAGTCATTGGTGTTCAAATGTGTGTTAAATCTTATGGGACTTAACTGCTAAGGTCATCAGTCCCTACGTTTATACACTACTTAACCTAAATTATCCTAAGGACAAACACACACACACTCATGCCCAAGGGAGCACTTGAACCTCCACCAAGAACAGCCGCACAGTCCATGACTGCAGCACCTTAGACCGCACGGCTGATCCTGCAAGGCAACTAGTCATTGTTGAGCTTGTTTTTAATTTGAGAATATAGTGTTTAATTGTCTTTATGTACTTTGAAACTGTATTTCCAGCTTCAAAAGGCTACACTCAAAACAAAAAATGATTTCTATAAGGCAAAAACTAAATTTGAACAATGTTAACTAGAGAGAGAGTAGCTTAGATGTTTTAGCTGGAGCATTATTTCCATCACCAGTTTCAACCATACATATAATGGAACATTGCAGACACATATTCTCACATTCCAGAGTGAAAATGTGCAATTTCTTCAAGTAATGAACTGATGCTTGCAGAAGGTATTTGATAGAAAACTCCTTTACAAGAAAATGCAGCATTTGTATGGAGAATCACCCACAGAAACAGTCATTTTGGTGTGCTCCATGGGAATGTGATAGGGCTATTATTACTCGTATAATATATTATTGTTTTAGCAGAAAACGTTGATAGAAACTTCAGGGCTCTAACAGATGATACTGTTATCTATAATGGAACCTTATTTTGTGATAATTGTAGTAGTGTCCAGTGAATTCTTGACTAATCTTGAGCTTGACATGAGGTCATGGACTTCAAGAAACATAAAATCAAGTAGTCCTCGATTCTTCTTCTTTCTTCTTCTTATCATGGCATTAAACCCCATGTGGGAATTTAGCCTCTTTAACAAGGTTCCTCCAATCTGCCCTCCATCAATGCAGTTTTTGCCATCCAATGGTTCCAAAAGTTGTAATATCCTCTTCCACATTGTCCATGCACTGCAGCTTTTTGAAAAGGTTACGGCATGATGTCCTAGGGGGGTACTCTGCACGTAATTTTAATAGCCCTTTTCTGGACCACAAAAATTTTCTTTGCCAAAGCTAAATTTCCCCAGAAGATAATTCCGTAACACATAACGGAGTGAAAATATCCATAGTATGAGGACTTTATAGTGGTTAAATCTCCAATGGAAGACATCATTCTGATAGCATACATAGCCGAGCTCAATTTTTTTAGTGTCTGTTGTGTATGGAAGGACCAGTTCATTTTGCTGTCAATATGTACTCCAAGAAATTGGGACACATCCATTCTTTCTATTGGTCGATTTCCACATGTTACATTTATTTCTCTCCATGTATCAATATTAGCTTGAACTGTCCCAAAGATGTTGTGCAGCACCCTGTGTTCAATTATTATGAGCTGATACTCATAAATGTCTTGGTGTCACATCTGGCCTGATCCATTTGACTGGCCTGATCCATTTGACTGACCTGATCCACTGGCAGTTTAATCTATCTGTCTAATATCATGGAGACTAGTAACATAAATATGTGTAAGTACCATTTAAGCCATGTGATTTTATTTCAGTTGACATGGAGTTTGTCCTACTAATTATATAACCCAGACATTCAAAATTCTGTACATCTTCAAAATTGAAGCCTGTTTCTGATAATATATTCAGATTTTTAGTTCCTTCGTGTTGAGCATCATGCACTTGGTCTTCATTTCATGGACAGTAAGGCCTTGAGGCTGTGTGGCTTCCTCTATTTTACTGTTCTTTCTAATGAGCTACTTCTTCTACTAACCTATGAGAAACTTTGTTCATATATAACTAGATATCTCATATTTCTGAATAGCTGTTTCCAGAGCAAAAAGTGAGTGACCTTTTCTTACTCTATTACCGATGTTAGACAAAGTAGTACTCAGCGTTGTTTGACACCTCATGCAAAAAATATGCTCTGCTGTGCTCTACGATTTCCATCAGTTTTAAATGGGATGAACTGACATTATAGTGTTCATCTTTGGCTTACCAGTGCAGAAGATGGCACCAAACCATCCAAGTGCAAAATTTGTGCAGCTTACATGTTTAATTATTCATATAAGCTCATTTTTTGTCATTTGATGTGTATAATGTTGAGATCATATGTGTCAGACAAAGTCACTTTGAAAATAACAACTCTAAAATTTTATGTAAAATTTAAGTGCACTTCTTATATTTATTGTATCAAAACTCATGTTTATCATGATATATTGTGTATTTTTTAACAGTGAGTGCCATTAACAATGTATTTTGCACTATATAATTTCAGTGTGTGCTTTATACAGCTAATGCCAGTACTATTCTCATTCAATCATTTTTTCTCACTCCAGTGTATACCTATGTGAATAGAGGTATAGTTTTGGAATTTTTTTGAAGTTTATCAGCGTCACAAATAACATATTTTGCAATAAAATAACAGCTTTAAGTTAGACTGGCACAGTCAACAAATTTCAGCAACAATATCTTGTTTGGGAAATCATTTCCCCTCAATAGCAGTGCAGCAATTTATATAATTAGTTCAATATTGCCACATTTTTCCTCTCATTGACTATTTGTTCTAAGGAAGTGTTTTAAACTATGAGATAGCAAGGTAGACATAGCTCTTATGAAGTACCAAATGAAACTATATGGCACCAGAGGCCTTTTCAAGTCTCAAACATCTATGGGATGTATATGCAAAGTGAAGTGATGAATGCAAATTTGCACCTAGACTCACTAGACCGATGAGGTAACCAGTATGCAACTCTTGCACAGTAGCTTTGTAGGAATGCACATAGTACACTAGTGCACCTCTCTTCTCACTCCAAATTATCATTTATGCCACAGCCCACTTGGTGTTCCCCCTAAACTTGAACAGCATTGCAGAGGCTCTAACAGTATCGGAATAGCACCTCAGCATCAAATGACATGGGAATCCTTCCTGAAACACAGATATAGGTGCTTTAATTAAATGAAACTATATGGTTCCAGAAACCTTACCAAGTCTCAAAGATCAATGATATACACAGGGGTCCAGAAAAATGTCGACACTCTTTTATATTCAATATTAATGGAACAAAATGACATACATTACAATTATTGCACACAGGGATGGTTATTTTGTGTGTTCAAAGTAACCCCCATTAGCAGCCAAACAAGTAGATGTCGCTGAACCATTGACCAAACTGTCACTGTCAGGTTGCCAGTGTAACAGGTGCACAGGATGCCTCAATGGTTTCTCATAGCTCATTCAGTTTAGTTAGCTTCTGGTGATACAGTTCATTTTCCAAGGTATCCCATACGTAGAAGTCAAGAGGTGTAAGGTCTGGAGAACATGGTGGGTACTCAGCAGCTCTTCTTCAACCTATCCACTATCTAGGCAGATTTTCATGCAATTAGGCTCTGACATCTCTGTGGTAGTAAGGTGGAGTGCCATTTTGTGGTAGGTAAAATCTTTCATTCCCAAACATCTCTCAGGTGACAAGTAAAATTGATGTTTGCAGCATATGAAGCTACACCTCACCAGTTACGGTACCTTCAGGGAAGAATGGGCCAATCAAACTGTCCAGTGACAGACCACACCACACCACACCACACCACACCACACCACACATTAACACCTGCTAGATTAACGTGTTTGTCCACATGCACATGAGAGTTTTCAGGAGCTCAGTACAGAGTTGTGGCAGTTAACAATACTCTTCAGTTTGAATTGTGCCTCATCAATCCAGGTAACCATCCTTGAAAACCACTCATGCTCATGAAGCATGCCTTCAAAGCACTCACAGTACTCCATCTTTCAATCAGGGTCATCCTCATTCATAGTGTGCAGCAGTCTTGGAATGTACGCTTTCCACTCTGGATCCTTCAGAGTTTGTTGTATGCTTGAACAGCATACCCCACTTTCATGTGCATCCTGCTTCACAGATTTTTTAGGTGACCTAGTAAAATCTTGCAACACAGCAGCACTGGAAGCTGAATTTGTTGATATTTTTGGTTGGCCAGATCTTTCCTTATGCACATCCTGAATGGTACCATTAGCTACAAATTTGTCCTGAATATGATAAATTGTTATATGTGTTGGTGGCTGATTTCCATACACATTACACCACTGCCATTGTATCTCCATCATATTTTTTTGTACTTCCAGTACCACTTCAATATGACCTTTTGTTGCTCAAATGACAATCTTACTTCATTCATTGCTGCACTGTCATCTGCTAGAAAACACACACCAAGATCTGTTGAGAAAACAGTGGACTACACAACTGTGCAAAATTTCAAAAATATGTCATTTTGTTCCAGGGATATTGACTGTCAAAGAGTGTCAACATTTTTCTGTTTGAATCCTGGCTTTGATGCAAATTTTCATTTGTTGCTTCAGTCTGTTTATATACATCTTATGGATTAATTTGCTGTGGCATAATAGTGTTTTCTGTGACAACTATAAGTGTCACACCATGTTTGTTTGTGTGTGTGTGTGTGTGTGTGTGTGTGTGTGTGTGTGTGTGTGTGTGTGAAACACACCGGGTGATCAAAAAATCAGTATAAATTTGAAAACTTAATAAACAACAGAATAATGTATATAGAGAGGTACAAATTGACACACATGCTTGGAATGACATGGGGTTTTATTAGACCCAAAAAAATACAAAAGTTCAAAAAATGTCTGACAGGTGGCACTTCATCAGATCAGAATAGCAATAATTAGCATAACAAAGTAAGACAAAGCAAAGATAATGTTCTTTACAGGAAATGCTAATATGTCCACCATCATTCCTCAACAATAGCTGTAGTCAAGGAATAATGTTGTGAACAGCACTGTAAGGCATGTCGGGAGCTGTGGTGAGGCATTAGCGTTGGATTTGTCTTTCAGCATCCCTAGAGATGTCGGTCGATCATGATACACTAGCAACTTCAGGTAATCCCAAAGCCAATAATCGCACGGACTGAGGTCTCTGGACCTGGGAGGCGAAGAAAAACGAAAGTGGTGGCTGAGCACACGATTGTCACCAAATGACGTGCGCGAGAGATCTTTCACCCATCTAGCAATATGGGGTAGAGTGCCATCCTGCATAAACATCGTACATTCCAGCAGGTGTTTATCAGCTAGGCTGGGGAGTATGTGATTCTGTAACATATCGGCGTACCTCTCACCCATCATGGTAGCAGTTACAAAACCAGAATCACGCATTTCCTCAAAGAAAAAAAGGCCAAATAACGGTAGATGTGGTAAATCCAGCCCATACCGTGACTTTCTCATCGTGCAATGGAGTTTCCATGACAGTTCTAGGATTTTTGGTAGCCCAAATTCTGCAGTTGTGGGCGTTGACAGACCCTCGGAGCGTGAAATGAGCTTCATCGGTCCACAACACGTTACTCAACCAATCGTCATCTTCCACCATCTTTTGAAACACCAACACCGCAAATGCCCTAGGCTTCACTAAATCGTCAGGAAACAGTTCATGATGCCGATGGATTTTGTATGAATAGCATCGTAGGGTACGCCTCAGTGCCAACCAAACAGTAGTGTATGGAATGATGGTGCAACATGTGACTGCACGAGCACTGACTTCTCCATGCATAGATGAACGCTACAGTCTCCATTTCTTCCTGAACTGTCTCGGCAGCATTACGCTTTGTGCTCGATCGGCCACTATGGGGTCTATCGTCTAAACAACCCGTGGCTTCGAGCTTTGAATTCATGCACCACAGCTGCATTTGTCAACGGACCTTTACCCATTCCAATCCCCTTCCTATGGCGAGAGGATTGTAAAGCTGAACTAGCACATTCCCCATTCTGATAATACAGCTTCACTAAAATCGCCTTTTCAGGTAACTTCAACAAGCTGCAACTGCTGGCGCATCTGATTCTCTTTCTCATTACAGCTCCTTTTATACATGATTGTCATGCACAGTCACTGACGGTTTGCTGTCCAGTGCCATCTGTTGGACATTTTGTGAACTTTTCTTTTCCCATAATGAAACCCCATGTCATTCCAAATATCTGTGTCTATTTTTAACTCTCTATCTACATTATTCCATGGTTTATTAAGTTTTCAAATTTATACTGACTTTTTGATCACCCGGTATTTTTACCTTTCAACAGCAATATATGAGGGGTAGTCATAAATTTTTAGTTAACATACCAAAAACATGGAGTTTTTACTATGACTCTTGTTGATGGTGTCAATCCTTTTCTATGTATCGCCCTTAAATGTGAAATTTGCGCAATGATAAAGAAAACTTGGTGGAGACCTTGGTTGTAGATGCCTGCTGTTTCACTGTTCAGGAAATATTCCACCTTTAAAATCACCTCATCATGAGTTTGGGGATGCCTGCCATGCAATTTTTTTTTCCCATCTGAAGAAAGAGAAAGAAGTCACTGGATGCCATGTCAGAAGAATATGGAGGGGAGGCAAAAGTTGTAGCACAAAGAATCAGGATATATGGCTGTATCCTATGCAGGGTCAGTTGGGGCAGTGTGAAATAGCAAAAGGACACCCTTGGACAGCTTCCACTGATGCTTTGTCTTGACTGCTTCCCATAACCATATTGTGAGAGTTTGGTAGTACACTTCTGTGAGGATATGCCCCTTATGGGCATAATCTTTTAGCATCACACCATAGAAGTTCCAAAAACTGTTCAGCTTATGTGGCACTATGGTGGTTCCATCTTCACCTTTTTTAGTGGTGGTGAATCCATAAGTTTCCATTGTTTTCTTTGTTCCTTTACCTTGAGGTCTTAGTAAATCACCCAGCCCTCTTCCATGCTGATTAGGTGACTAAAGAAGTCACCTGGAATGGTCTGAAACAATTGCAACATTCCAATTACTACCTCAGTTTGGCAAGCTTTTTGAACATATGTAAGCAGTCATGCAGCACAGTGGGCAATGACATGTTTTATATTTAAAATGTTGTGCAAGATGTTGACAACTAACCCATGACTGATTTCCATTTTCCCGCTATCATGTGAAACGTGATATGGCAGTCTACAAGCATCAGGGCCTCCCCTTCTATTGTGATTCCCAGTTCTTTGGCATTGAGACTCATTTAACCGCAATGAAAGTACCGGTACCGCCCTACCACTGTGCCATATGATAGTGCATTGTTGCTGTACAAGTTCACCAGCTTAGCACACGTGATCACACAAATTATTGCCGGATATTCCATTTCATCAGTGGGCTGTGTCATTTTGTGTTGGCTTCTCTAGCAGCATGCCGAGTTACTCTAATGGAGGAATTTCAATGTACACCAGCACTGCAGACATGTACTTGCAGATATACAAAACTTTAACTCTGTAACTTTTTTAGTCTACATTTGTCCTAAGTTTATGCCATTTTTAAAATTTGAGCCATGCAGTTCCAAATATCCTCAGAGAAGTGGTACATTTTATACGATACTTTTCTCTTGTTGTATGCTGTAATGGAAATCACTTTGTTGACTGTTTATCACTTCATTTCCTAAGGGGGCCTGTAATGGAAAATGTAAACATTTATTTAAAACATCATTACAGCCATATTTATTAATGTATAAATATAAAATTTTGGATGTGTAAAGCAAAAGAGCTGTGGCTGTGTTTTAATGGAAAAAACTTTTGTAGGAGATTCACTGTTATGAATATCTACCCCAGGGTCTATTTCTTTTGGGTTTACTTCTACCAATTCCTCCACTGCTTTCTTCATAGAAACTTCGGCGGTATCACATACAGCATCAGACATTCCTTTCTTTATTTTTTCAAACATTGCACAAGATGGAGGCATATTCAGAACACCATGTAATAAATTACCTCCTCCTCTGCCCTGATCAAGGCATCTCAGAGCATATGCTAAACCTAAAATTGCTTCCATAGGTACCAGTGTCAGTTGTTTTGGAGGAGGAAAATGAAAATTCATAGCCACACAAATTACAATTTAATTTAAAATCACAAGCTATTCCCACTGTTATTACTTCAACAACAATCCTGCATTCCATATTTTTACAGCTAACACATGAATATGAAAACTTTATAGCCTGCCAGAGAAGCTATAAATCAATAAATCTGAATCCAGTGGAATTGATATCAACATCATTCATACACCTGTACAATTATCCCGTCCTAAGTTTCGATGTTGAAACCGAGAGATTTTGGTCTTCATTATTAGCTGCTTCCTCTTTTGTTGGTAAACTGATTCCATGAAAACTCAATTTCTTAAACACAGTTTTTCCACCACGCATTCTGCATAAATCTTGACTTCCACACAAAGGTTTAAAAATTCAGCCTTCCACCTACTAATATGTATTAGTATTGTCAAAACATAAACAAACCCCATGCAAGAAAGTTTTCAGGCAAAGATATAGATGTCAACCAAAGATATCAAAAGAAAAAAGCCTTCACACTGACAAGAATACTGCTGAAGCAAGCAGTTTCCCAAATGTCGGAAAATGTGGGAGTGACTGCCAGTGCAGAGTTAATCAGTTTAACCATTTAAAGGCATTTAAAAATCTGCTATCACCATAAAATTCTCACACAACATAGATTAAACTGTGTTGATTAAGAAAATAATATTTTTTTTTTAAATCGATTTTTTTGGACCAAAATCCATTATGTTCCTCCTTAAAGGGAATTTTTGATTCTTGTGGTATAACAGACCAATAAATTAAGAGAATCAACAAGTTTTGCTTAAAATTATTTGTTTACTTTTATTTCAAACAGTGCTTCAGTTGCATGTGTGCTGTGCTTAGGCACAGGACAAATTAGTTGCTGTTTTCATGCAGTTTGAAACTGCCTGACTAGTGTCTAGCACTTGGCAGCTGCTGCAAGTGGGTGTGTTGGGAGCACTACTGAGGGACATGTAGTAGAGATTACTAGAGGTATCTCAAGTGCAAAATTTTTGAGCCGTTTATTGGCATTTTTGAAGTATTGCATGTTGGCTTTTGTCTTGGGATCTTCAGCTGACATTTACTTAATGATTTTCATACATTTTGCCAGCACATGTGTCTGGAATTGTCAAAGTTACATCCTCCATTGCTAGTGACAGACTGGATCATGTCCACAGCAAGAGATTATACATACTTGTCATGCAACATATGAAGGTCTTTCCCTTATCATTACTGCTGTGGTTCTCCCCTTGATGGATGCAAAGGTTGTTTGCTCCAGCATGGGAATCAATTATCTCTTTACTTTGAGACTGTTGTGGTGAACTAAGGGTATGTTTCATGGCAAGAAA